>NC_026148.1:10874775-10948451 GCF_000512975.1 Sesamum indicum | reverse complement strand
AATTGGAGAAATTGCATTTATTTATGATCACTAATTGGTCACATCTACACTGTGCTTGGATAGATAATAAGTTCGACTGCTCATAATGTAAAAATACAAAAACGAACATCTGTTCCATTTGTTGAATCATAACCTGCAGTAATGCATTATCTGTATCAAGCATCTGCTGAAAAGAAGCCATTTCCCAAATTGCTTCCAACATCAGTTGTTTTTAAGAAGAAAATAGATTTGGCAATAGCCTAGTGTGGGTAAGTAGTAGCTACCACTTCAACAAAAGATGCAAGTTTATTGTAATGATGACAACATTTGAGTGAAATGCCTTCATTATAGGAGTGTTATCTCTAGCCAGCCCATCCTCCATTAGTTCCTCTACATGGAGGCCGCAATGAAAAGTGCCATTGCTTGTTGAATCTAAAATTCACCTAGGATTTGCAACATAAAAAACTGAAGGAACTTCTGAGATTTCATCCAACTGCACTCAAAGGTACATGGGTTCAGATATAATGGTTCGTAAATTAACTTACTTCAAGTATCAGATTTATATCAATAAAGGAAAGAGGAAAGGTCTAATAAGAAATCCCAGGCCACTCAACAAAGATCGTTTACAGGAACCTTTTGTTGGTGAATTACCCTTTATATGATGAATGAGGCAAACAAGAATGCTCCATATTTTTAGATCTACATACCGTGTAGCAAACCAGATAAGCTCCGCTGATTGTAGTAATCACACACCAAGAGCTTCTCATCTGTTGAATAGTAGTACGCCTTTAATTCAGCAACATTCTCGTGCCTCAGTTTTCCAATGATGTTCATATGCTGCTGAAAATCCTCGAATGTTACAATTACATCCTTCAATCTCTTCACCACAACTGTGTTTCCATTTTCTAATCCTGCCTTGTAAGAAGTCCCAAATGTTCCGTTTCCAAGAAACTCAGCAGAAGCGCTCAACAAATCCTCAAACTCAAATCTAGGATTAGCGAACTCAAAGAATACAAATTCTCTTTCTAGGGGAACATGCTGATTCATTCTAATTCCTCGGTTCATTTTATTGATATCCTCTAACATCCTCACTGCTTCAGACATTTTAGGTCTCTTCTTTATTAATTTGGCCACACATGTTAATCCTATTTGTAACATTATCACTGCTTGTTCCCTTATCGTAGGATACTTGAATAGTTCTGTATCAAATACCTTAGCAGCCCTCTCTTTGCTTTTTGCAGAAGTAACCAACTTGACTAGGTCAACAGCCTTAGGACCACCAGGGACATGCACAGGGGATTTTCTAGTGAGAAGTTCAAGGAGTAGAATCCCAAAGCTATAGACATCTGATGCTTGGGAGACATCTCTAGTTTTCTTGACTTCTGGAACATAGTACCTTGCAGTTTGCATGAATTTTGTTTCTACCATGGTTGCTAAGCCAAGATCTAATACACAGCCATAATTTTGAGAATTAAGAAAAATATTTGATGCTTTTTATGTTTCCATGGATAAGCTTCCCACCATTTTGTGAGTGTATTGCAGCAATACCCCTTGCAGCACCTAACGCAATTCTCCATCTCGTTTCCCAGTCTACAGGAGACTGATTCTGACCAGTTTGTCCTGTGAACATGAGAAGATGCATAAGGTTATTCATGTTTCATATTTCACCTACTAGCCTGTGGCCATTATGTTGACTGCAGTAAGATCATAAGTCGCAGGTAAAGAGCATCCTTAAGAGAAATTACAGTTGATGTATTTTGTAGTAGACCATTCATATCTTTAAACCTATCATAAAATTCTCCTGAACATGAATAAAGAAAAAGGAACCATCAAGTTAAGTTGCTGATCTCAACATACCATGTAAGAGCGCATGGACACTCCCGTCACTGTAATAATCATACAGCATCAGCCTTTCCTCTTCCGAAGAATAATAAGCCCTGAGGGCAGCCACATTCTCATGTCTAACATTTCCAACAACCTCCATCTGACTTTTGAACTGTTGTTCTGAAACATTCATAGACTTCAATCTCTTAACCACAATTTGTACCCCATTTTCCATTGCAATTGTATAAGTACTCCCAAAAGTTCCTCTCCCAAGTAACACGGATGAAGCCAGGGATACATCTTCAAAATCAAAAGCAGAACTAAAATCTGAAACGAGAGCCAGCCTTCGAGTCACTGTGGCTGACCTCAAAAAACTTTCAGGACTTGAAAAGTCTAAGGCCAGATCATGAAGGGGAGAAGTCGAATTGAAGTTAGAACTGAAGTCCGATGCTTCAGAGAGGATGCTGGGGCTCCTGGAATGATCATGACAAAGTTCCCAAAGCTGCTGCTTTTTCAGGGCAGCAGCAACCAATCTCTCCCAGTTATCATAGATGGTAGACATCTTCTCCTAAGCCTCTGGCCTTAAAATGCCAATAGTTATGGATTGATCAAAGGCTCATCAAAATGCAGTCTTGAACTGCTGAACTCCAACGCGGGTCCACAATATTCTATAATCGTTATACTAAATGAAATGAGTTCACATTGACTTTTCAGAAGCTTCGTCGTTCTTCCGTTAAAAAATTATACAAAAAGGAAAAGAACAAAAGAAAAGAAAATCACACCATTTGACATAATTCAGAAATCCTTTTTGTCATAAACTAGTTTACAGCAGAAGAAAGTAATAGAATACGCTTTTGCGAACATCATTACATCACAATGCAATTCCCCAAGTCAACTCCAGGGAAATTGCTGTGGTTGTTGTTGTCTTGTCGTGGTCGTTGTTGTTGTTGTAAACAAATATTATATGATTATTTAATTTTAAGCTGATAAACAACTTATATTAGATTCTAGTCTTGGAAACCATGTCAGAAGGTTGTTTTTTTTTTCTTTTTCTTTTTTTTTAAAGATGATTATTGCTAAATAAATATATTTGTATATTTATTAAGTTAAAGATTAGTTCTCAATACAAATTTAAAAGACTAAATTATTTCTAAATAAACTTGTCATAAATTTTAGGACAAAATGTGTAATAACCCTCTGTATTTTAAAAAGTCGGTTAAAAATGCATTTCTATTTTAAAAGTAGGTTAAAAATCCCCTTCTGTTTATTAAACATAGATCAATTCGTCACTCTCCATTAAATCTAACTATCGGTGTTAATTCTTTTAGAAAATAACCATTATACCCTTACTTAATATGCATTATTTCTTATTTTAAGGACCGTTGGATATTTTTTTTATCAAATATTGATGGTTAGATCTAATCAATTAATCTCAACCATTAAATTTTTAAAAAAAATAAAAAATCTAAATTCAACAAATTATTTAACTTATATTATATATAAATAATTTAAATTAATAAAATATATTATTATTATATATATATATAAAAAACTAACTACCCACCCCACCCCTACCCCCACTGCCACCAGCCGGTCGCCAGAAAACTGCACCAGTGCGTCTCCCGTCACAACCACCACCGTTCGACTCGCCTTCTCACCACGGTCCAGCCATGGTGTGGGTGTCCTGAAATTCCCCCGGATACGCCGCCACGACCCCCTTGAAATCCATTGTTTCGCCCAACATTTCGTCGCCACCTTCTCTCTAAAATTCCGGCACCGTCAAGGTCAGTCGCTTGCCTCCGTACATACCATTCGACTCCTCTTGATGAGGCGAACATTTTCCCTCAAACAATTTGAGATTTCATCAACCATAGACGTTGGGCTACCACCACGACCACCGAAGCTTTCGCCAGTCGATTTGCCATCACCGTAGCGACCCACAGTCGCGGACCATCGCCAATCGCTTCGCCTACTCCTTGCAAATCGAATGAGCCCCTTCCCACCAATTTTCATCAACCCTATGCATAAATCTCAATATCTCCAGCCTCAACAAGCCGCCACCGATCGCGTTGCCATTCCTTCGTCGTCTGATGGCCATTTGCAGGCGGAGAACCACTGTTGGCCTCACCTCACCAGGTCTCACGAGGCGCCTTCCGCAATGCGGGGAAAGGGGCACCGTGTGGCTAGCAGTCCGCAGACTACTTCCGCCAATAGCAACACACCACCGAAAACCCGACGGGCACTAGCACAGCACACCGACAGGAATAGCAACAGCAATAGCAACAGCAGCAAGCAACAGTAAGCAAGGTGCAGTACGAAAGCAGTAAATTGAGCACGCGGTTCAGAAAGTAGATTTCATTGCATTGAACGATTGCATATACATTGTACAACGATGCTAGCGCAAGGGGATCGCCTTGAGGGGGACACTAGCACGTAGACTACACCAAGTTTCGAGAACTCATTCCCCCCTATAATAGGCTTAAAAAAGTTTTTCCTATTGACAGCAGTAAACATTGAAAAAGCTGAACATCGCACCTCAGGAGGCCTAACGTCCCCCTGAGCAAACAAAAGTATTTACAACGTACATCAAGTACAAGACAAAAGACCAACGCCTAAAAACTCTAAGACTGCGGAAGCCTAGCGTCTGGGCGAAGGTTGTTGGTCGGCCGAGTAGAGCGGTTGGGTGGCCGAAATGTGCCGAATGTGCGTCAAGGGTGCCGAGTGCGCGGGCGGCCCTTGACACCAGGGCAGACATGCCTCTCCGATCAGAAGTGGCCATTGGAGCCTCGATGAAATTGGCCCATTTTTAATTTTTTTAATTATATTAATTAAAATATATTTTTTGTAAATTAAGAATATTTTAAATGATTATAATAATTAATATTTTAGCTAATTAAGAATAATTATAATAATAATATTGTAATTAAATATATCTTTTAATTAATTAGAAATAATTTTAGATTTAGCAATTAATAATTATAAAATTATTTGAATTTAAATCTAATTTAATATTTTAATTTAAATTATAAAAAAATACAAAAACTAAAAAGGACATTTTAGTAAAAAATCTAAGAAAAAGGTCAAACAGTTAAAAAATACCCGCTTATGCACAAAGAGCGCGTGTAATGCACCTTCTATTAATTACTAACAGAAGGGGTGTTTGCTCCTGTTTCACAAGAGAATTTTAGCCTATTTTTAAAACAAAAAAAGGGTTTTAGCCAACTTTTTACAACATAGCGGGATTTTATGCATTTTGTCCTAAATTTTAATGCAAAAAATTTTTTGACAAAAAAACATTACTTTTGCTCGATGCAATTTTTTGGTAAAAGAGACTACATTGCAGTAGAAATTTAAATGTGAGACTAACATTTGATGACAATAGAAAAGAAGAGGAAAGCTTCTTATTCACAAATTTCAATCTTCAACACAGGATCAACTATGAAGAAAAGCATTCAATGTCACAAATTTTCAAGCTCAAAGAGGAGATGCTATCGCCTGTGCTACCACTATTTATAGTATCAGTGTGGGCAACAAATCATCCAATAGATCTTCCAATCTTGATTCAATGGTTGTTTGCTCCCATCCATCTCCCAGTCCTGATTCATCAGATGGTTCAATGCCACTGATCTCCTCCAACATACTCACCACTTGAGGCATTCTCAGTCTGCGCTCGGGGACAGCGGCAGCACACTCCAATCCTATTTGCAACACTTGTACCATTGCTTCCTCCTCACCTAGATACCTCAGAATTTCTGCGTCAATCACTTCGGGAGTCCATTCATCGCGAACAACAGAGTGAAGCCAGTTAACAAGTGAGATGGCATCAACATCATCCATGTGAGTTTGATAAGTTTTCTTTCCAGTCACAAGTTCAAGCAGGAGAATTCCAAAGCTATAGACATCAGAAGCTTGGGACACTTGCCTGGTGTCCATAACTTCTGGGGCATGGTAGTGTGAAGTCCACATACCCGACCAGCTATTTGGATTCATCAGTTTTGCCAATCCAACATCAGAGACAATGCCATATCTTTGTCCATCTAGGAAAATGTTTGAGGATTTTATATTTCCATGTACAAGTTTCTCACTGTGCATGTGAGCAATACCCCTTGCTGCGCCCACTGCAATTTTCAGCCGAGTCTCCCAGTATAAAGGTTTCCGACCTTCAACTCTTTTTCCTGAAAAGTTGGAGAAAATGCATTTAATAATAATCACTAGTTCGCCATAGATACAATGTGCTTGGATAGCATAATAAGTACGACTAATCATAATGTAGAAAATAGAGAAATGGAATTCAGTGCTGATTTTTTAAACAAAACCTGCAGCAATGATTTATTTGAATCCAGCATCTGCCGGAAAAAGGGCCGTTCCCCAAAATTGCTTTCAACATAATTTGCCAATGGCCTAGTGTAGGTAAGTTTTATAACTTCGGCAAAAAATGCAAGTCAATTGCAATAATGGCAACATTAGGTTGAGATGCCTTTTTCATACGAGTGCTATCTCTAACACTCACCCACCATTAGTACCTCTACAAGGTAGCCAAAACAAGTGCCTATGCTTGTTGGAAAATTCACCTAGGATTAGAATATAAAACCTGAAGGAGCTTTTGAAATTTCATCAATAAGCTTCCAGAGGTATATAGCTTCAAACCTGATGGTTTATGTATTAACTAATTTCAAGTATCAATTTTATGACTGCAAAGGAAAGAGGAAAGGTCACATAAGCAATCCGAGGGCCCTCGACAAAGATCATTTATGGGAACCTTTGGGGGTGAAATTACCCTTCACATGACAAATGAGGCAAACTAGATGCTCCATTTTTTAGCTCTACTTACCGTGTAGCAAATCAGATAAGCTCTGCTTATCATAGTAATCAAACACCAAGAGCTTCTCATCTCTTGAAAAGTAGTACGCCCTTGGTTTATCAACATACTCATGCCTCATTTTTCCAATGACCTTCATATGCTGCTGAAAATCCTCAAATGATACTCTAACATCCTTCAATCTCTTCACTACGACTGTGTTTCCATTTTCTAATATTGCCTTGTAAGAAGTCCCAAATGTTCCTTTCCCAAGCACCTCAGCAGAAGCACTTAACAAATCCTCAAGCTCAAATTTAGGATTAGAATCGTCAATGAATACAAGTTTCCTTTGTAAAGAAACATGATTTTGTGGATTCAGTCTATTAATATCCTCTAACATCCACGCTACTTCAAGCATTTTGGGTCTCTTCTTTTTTGATTTTTCTACACATGTTATTCCTATTTGCAATATTATCACCGCTTGTTCCCTTATCATAGGATACGTCAATAGTTCTGCATCAAATACCTTAGCAGCCCTCTCCTTGCTTTTCACAGAAGTAACCAACTTTACTAGGTCAACAGACTTAGGACCACCAGGGATGTGTGCCGGCGATTTTCTAGTGAGAAGTTCAAGTAGCAGAATCCCAAAGCTATAGACATCTGCTTCTTGGGAGATATCTCTAGCATTCTTGACTTCTGGAGCATAGTACCCTGCAGTTGGCATGAATACTGTCTCTACCATGGTCGCCAAGCCAAGATCTGATACGCAACCATACTTTTGAGAATTAAGAAAAATATTTGATGCTTTTATGTTTCCGTGGACAAGCTTCCCACCATTTTGCGCGTGTATTGCGGCAATACCCCTTGCAGCACCAATCGCAATTCTCTTCCTGGTTTCCCAGTCTACATGAGACTTATTTTCACCAGTTTGTCCTGTAAACATGAGAAGATGCATAATGTTATTCACATTTCATATTTGACCTGTGGCCATTCTGTAGATTGAAGTGAGATAAAAGTACTTGAGTAAAATGCATCCTAAAGAGAAATTACAGGTGATAAGAAACGAATTTTTCTTAGCATGAATAAAGAACAGGGAAATATCAAGTCAAGATGTAGATCTCAACATACCATGTAACAATGCATGGACGCTTCCATCACAGTAATAATCATACAGCATCAGCCTATCATCTTCTGAAGAATAATAAGCCCTGAGAGCAGCCACATTCTCATGTCTAACATTTCCAACAACCTCCATCTGACTTTTGAACTCTTGTTCTGAAATATTCGTAGACTTCAATCTCTTCAACACAATTTTTACCCCATTTTCCATTGCAACCGTATAAGTAGTCCCAAAAGTTCCCCTCCCAAGTAAGACAGCTGAAGCCAGGAATACATCTTCAACATCAAAACCAGAACTAAAATCTGAAACAAGAGCCAGCCTTCGCGTCGCTTTACGTGACCTCGGAAAACTTCCAAGCCTTGAAAAGTCCAAGGCCAAATCTTGAAGGGGAGAACTCAGATTGAAGCTAGAACTAAAGTCGGATGCTTCAGAGAGGATGCTGGGACTCCTGGAGTGATCATGAAAAAGTTCCCACAGCTGCTGTTTTCGCAGAACAGCAGCAACCAGCCTCTCCCAGTTATCATAGATAGCAGACATCTGCTCCTAACCTTCTTCCCTGGAAATTCTAATAGTTATGCATTTAATCAAAGGCTTCGTTAAAATCAACTATTGCAGTCTTGAATTATTGAATTCCAACCCGAATTTCACAATATTCTACGTAGTTGTACTAAATAAAACGAGTTGACATTGACTTTTCCGAAGAAAAGAAAATCACAGAATTGGTGGTTAGCTTCAGAAGTATATCATAATTCAGAAATCATTGTCTCATAATACTAATATATTGTTTAACTTAATATAAACATTTTTTTTTTATTTTCTGTAGTTAAGAAAATATGAATTAATTTCATAAAATTTATCTAACTTGAAAATATAATAAAAAAAATTAATTTGTAACTTTTTATTTTAAAAATTAAAGATATGTTTAAGTTTTTTTATTCTAAAAATTAAAAATAAGTTTAAAAAAGTTAAACCTAAAACAATAGTTATTAGATTTTTGGGCGTTTGAAAGAAAAGTTAGTGTAATATACTTCCGAGAAATGAAAAGAAAAATAAGAGATAATTTTATTTTAAATTAAGCAATAAATTATTATTATATTCACAAAAAAATTTAATCATACAAAATAATTATATTTATATTCACCATATAAAAATGTTAAAAAAATAGTTTTAATTAATTATGTAAACGCATTTGAAGTACTGCACAAAAAAAAAAAAAAAGATGATCCCAGATAAATTGCAATCTTGGGTCAATAAATCTATGATTAGGCTGATAACGATTAATTATATATAATTCATTCTTCTTTTATAAATTCTAACTTGCTTAAATCATTATTAGATAAGTATAAAAAATATGCAAAATATAAAGATATACAAACAGGAAAATCAACCAATAAAAAACTAGTAATGATTATTGGTGGTTCTACAAATTTGGGTAAGACAAAATCCTATGGTGTATTAATGTTAACTAGCACATATAAAGATCAAGATAAAGTCAAACACCAGGCTTGTCTTGTGTGCATGTCTGTTGGGTGCACAAGTGTAAAAAAAGAAAAAAACAAACAAACATAAATTTGTCATAATTTTGCTTAAAAACAAAACAGATATTATGTTGGAGAATTCCAAACATGTTCGATTCTCATTTACAATGTGCAGGACTCGTCTTTACATTGATGGCCGCCGAATTCTTCCTCAGGCCATGAGGCGAATTACTTGAACCCCGAGTTTGCAGAAGGGGATTAGGAGATGTCCTGATGTGCTACCACTATTTAAGTATTTATGGTATCAGTGTGGGCAACAGATCCTCCAATAGATCTTCCAATCTTGACTCAATGGATGGCTGCTCCCATCTATCTTCCAATCTTGATTCATCGGCTGGTTCGATGCCACTGATTTCCTCCAACATTCTCAGCACTTGAGCCATTCTTGGTCTGCTCTCCGGGTTAGTGACAGCACAGTCCAATCCTATTTGCAGCACTTGTACCATTGCTTCCTCCTCACCTGGATACCTCCGAAGTTCTATATCAATCACTTCAGGAGTCCATTCTTTGTGAACAACATATTGAATCCACTTAACTAATGCGATGACATCAACATCATCAGTGATGGTTCGAGAAGTTTTCTTTCCGGTGACAAGTTCAAGAAGCAGGAATCCAAAGCTGTAGACATCAGAAGCTTGGGACAATTGCCTGAAGTTTGTAACTTCTGGGGCACGGGGGCCTGGAGTCCACATATAAGACAAGCTGATTGGTTTCATCAGTTTTGTCAACCCAACATCAGAGACAATCCCATATCTTTGTCCATCAAGGAAAATGTTTGAGGATTTTATATTTCCATGTACAAGCTTCCAACCATCTTGTCCGTGGATGTGATAAATACCCCTTGCTGCGCCCACTGCAATTTTCAGCCGGGTCTCCCAGTCTAAAGGTGTCCAACCCAAAGTTGTTTTCTCTGCAAAGTTCAAGAGAATGCATTTATCTAATCACTAGTTGGTCAGATATACAATGTGCTTGGATAGATCATAATGTAGAAACTACAGAAATGGAATTCAGTGCCAATTTTTGAAACACAACCTGCAGCAATGAATTATTAGAATCTAGCATCTGCCAGCATAAAAGCCATTCCCCAAATTGCTTTCAACAAAATTTGCAAATGGCCTAGTGTAAGTCTTAGCTACAACTGCGGCAAAAATGCAAGTCAACTGTAATAGTGACAACATTAAGTTGAGCTGCCTTTATGATAGGAGTGCCATCTATAACACTCACCCACCTTTAGTGCCTCTACAAGGTAGCCAAAACAAGTGCCTGTGCTTGTTGGATCTAAAATTCACCACTATTTTGAAATATAAAAACTGAAGGAGCTTTTGAAATTTCATCAATATGCGTTCAGAGGTATATAGCTTCAAATATGATGGTTTATATATTAGCTAATTTCAAGTATCAATTTTATGTCAACAAAGAAAAGAGGAAAAGGTCACTTAAGTTACGAGAACCTTTGGTTGGTGAAATTTCCCTTCACATGCAAATGAGACAAACCAGATGCTCCATATTTTAGTTCTACTTACCGTGTAGCAAATCAGATAAGCTCTGTTTATCATAGCAATCATACACCAAGAGCTTCTCATCTCTTGAGTAGTAGTATGCCCTTGGTTTGTCAACGTTCTCATGCCTCATTTTCCCAATGACATTCATATGCTTCTGAAAATCCTCAAATGATACACTTACATCCTTCAATCTCTTCACCGCGACTGTGTTTCCATTTTCTAACCTTGCCTTGTAAGAAATCCCAAATGTTCCTAACCCAAGCACCTCAGCAGAAGCCCTTAACAAATCCTCAAGCTCAAATTTAGGATTAGAATCGTCAATGAATACAAGTTTCCTTTTCAAGGAAACATGATTTTGTGGATTCACTCTACTTCCACGGTTCACTGTATTAATATCCTCTAACATCCTCACTACTTCAAGCATTTTCGGTCTCTTCTTTTTTGATTTTTCTACACATGTTATTCCGATTTGCAACATTATCACCGCTTGTTCCCTTATCATAGGATACGTCAATAGTTCTGCATCAAATACCTTAGCAGCCCTCTCCTTGCTTTTCACAGAAGTAACCAACTTCACTAGGTCAACAGACTTAGGACCACCAGGGATGTGTGCGGGGGACTTTCTAGTGAGAAGTTCAAGAAGCAGAATCCCAAAGCTATAGACATCTGATGCTTGGGAGATATCTCTAGCATTCTTGACTTCTGGAGCATAGTACCCTGCAGTTGGCATGAATACTGTCTCTACCATGGTCGCCAAGCCAAGATCTGATACACAGCCATACTTTTGAGAATTAAGAAAAATATTTGATGCTTTTATGTTTCCGTGGACAAGCTTCCCACCATTTTGCGCATGTATTGCAGCAATACCCCTTGCAGCACCAATTGCAATTCTCTGTCTGGTTTCCCAGTCTACATGAGACTTATTTTTACCAGTTTGTCCTGTAAACATAAGAAGAAGCATAAAGTAATTCAGATTTCATATTTAACCTGTGACCATTGTGTAGATTGAAGTGAGATAAAAATACTGAAGTAAAATACATGCTAAAGAGTAATTACAGGTGACGCATCTAGTACGAGACTAATCATATCTTTAAATCTATTATACAATTCTCCTTAACATGAATAAAAAGGAACCATCGAGTTAAGTTGCACATCTCAACATACCATGTAACAGCGCATAGACACTCCCGTCACTGTAATAATCATACATCATCAGCCTTTCCTCTTCTGAAGAATAATAAGCCCTGAGGGCAGCCACATTCTCATGTCTAACATTTCCAACGACCTCCATCTGACTTTTGAACTCTTGTTCTGAAATATTCGTAGACTTCAATCTCTTCAACACAATTTTTACCCCATTTTCCATTGCAACCGTGTAAGTACTCCCAAAAGTTCCCCTCCCAAGTAAGACGGCTGAAGCCAGGAATACATCTTCAACATCAAAACCAGAACTAAAATCTGAAACAAGAGCCAGCCTTCGCTTCGCTTTAGGTGACCTCGGAAAACTTGCAAGCCTTGAAAAGTCCAAGGCCAGATAGTGAAGGGGAGAACTTGAGTTGAAGCTAGAACTGAAGTCCGATGCTTCGGAGCGGATGCTAGGGCTCCTAGAGTGGTCGTGAAAAAGTTCCCACAGCTGCTGTTTTCGCAAAACAGCAGCAACCAGCCTCTCCCAGTTATCATAGATAGCAGACATCTTCTCCTAAGCTTCTGCCCAGGCCCCTGAAAATGTTAATAGTTATTTCATTGATCAGACACTCATCAACATAGTATTGAACTCCAACGCGGATTTCACAATATTCTACGTCATTATACTAAATGAAACCAGTTGAAAATGACTTTTTAGAAGATTCATTGTTCTTTCTTTAAAAAATATCAAAAAAACAAGGAAAACAAGACGAATAAAGAGAAGAACAAAGAAAACCACGGCCTGCATGGTGAAATTATTTAAAAAATGCCAAAAAAAAAAAAGTGGCACCGCATTCTTAAACGCGGTGCCACAGTTTTTCTAAAAAAAAAAATCTTTTAATCAGTCACTGAGATGTTTGATCGCGGTGGCTGATTTTATAAAACAAAAGAAAATTTTAATCAGTCACTGCGAATGCTTACCTCTTATTATAAATCAGGATGTTATACCTCTTATTATAAAAAACATCACTAGAACAATCACAACATGAGGTTTTGACTTCATTACCTCAGCCTCAGCCATTTGGAGATCAGCACATCTCCGCTCCAGCTTCTGTTTGTACATGAGTCCTGTGCTTCTTAGCACAGTAGCCATCTTGGAGAAAGCTTTAAGTTGAGAACTTATGTCTTCCAACCTGAGAATCATGAATATGACCCCAAAACACAAACAGAATTACAAATTCATTTTGCCTTTCAACAAAATACCACAGATAATGAGTTGTTTCCAAAGAGAACTTCAATAAGTAAAATGTTAGCATTGCACATGTTACACAGAAGAACATAATTATTCCTTGTCAGCAGACTCTTCAAGGGGCAAAATTACACTAAAATCTTTAAACACAAGGAGAGATCATATGACTCAAGAAAACATGTCTTTCTTTCTCTTATGCCCCCACACTACCCCCCTGCCCCCAATGAAAATCAATATGCTTGTCCTATGAGGAAAGTTACTCAAGAATCAAAGCTGATATGGTTCATTGCATGCTAATCACAAGCAAAAGATCATATACAAGTTTTATGCTGTACCTCAGAGTATTGCTTTTTACTGCTCCTGATACTCTGCATGCAAAATCGTCAAATATTTTGGAGAACCCACTGGCAGCCATTTCCATTTCCTTTCTTAATTTCTCCTCTCTAGCTTCACTTACCAGTAACTTGTCATTGTCTAGCCTTTTATTTTTGGGTTTTGCGAAAAGCTGCTATATTATATAGCGGTTCTCTGGCTTTTATTTATTTTTTTTAAATAATTATCAGTCACAATGATTTCTTATCGGTGACTGATTAAAAACTTTAACAGAGCCCTTCTAATTTACATTGAACTAAAATAGCAATCTAATTCCGGGAATTCAAAAAAAAAAGAAAGAAAGAAAGAAAGATACAGACTCATTTATTTTTATTTAGAACATCATACACAATCAAATTCGACATGGATTTAACATTATCAAGTAGATGTTATCAAGGAATAAAAAAGACATTAATTTTCCAGGCACAACATCAAGGCGCTATGGAATTACTTATTCACAACTTCCAACCTCAAAGAGGAAATGTCCTGATGTGCTACCACTATTTATGGTATGAGTGTGGGCAACAGATCCTCCAATAGATCTTCCAATCTTGACCCAATGGATGGTTGCTCCCATCTATCTTCCAATCTCGATTCATCCGCTGGTTCGATGCCACTGATTTCCTCCAACATTCTCACCACTTGAGCCATTCTTGGTCTGCGCTCCGGGATAGGGACAGCACAGTCCATTCCTATTTGCAGCAATTGTACCATTGCTTCCTCCTCACCTGGATACCTCAGAAGTTCTACATCAATCACTTCAGAGGTCCACCGAACCCAGTTAACTAGTGAGATGGCATCATCTAACATGGTTGTTTGAGAAGATGTCCGTCCTGTGACAAGTTCAAGCAGCACAACTCCAAAGCTGTAGACATCAGAAGCTTGAGACACCTTGCTGGTCTCTATAACTTCTGGGGCATAGGAGCCTTGAGACCGCATAACCAACCAGCCCATTGGATTCATCAGTTTTGTCAATCCAACATCAGAGACAATCCCATATCTTTGTCCATCGAGGAAAATGTTTGAGGATTTTATATTTCCATGTACAAGCTTCTCACCATCTTGTCCATGGATGTGAGCAATACCCCTTGCTGCGCCCACTGCAATTTTCAGACGGGTCTCCCAATCTAAAGGTGTCCAACCCAAAGCTGTTTTCTCTGCAAAGTTAAAGAGAATGCATTTATGTGCTTGGATAGCATATAAGTTCGACTAATCATAATGTAGAAACTACAGAAATGGAATTCAGTTCCAATTTTTGAAATACAACCTGCAGCAATGAATTATTGAAATCTAGCATCTGCCAGCAAAAAAGCCATTTCCCAAATTGCTTTCAACAAATGCTACAACTTTGGCAAAAAATGCAAGTCAACTGCAATAGTGACGACATTAGGTTGAAACAAGTGCCTGTGCTCCATGGTGAAATATAAAAACTGAAGGAGCTTTAGAAATTTCATCAATATGGTTCAGAGGTATATAACTTTAAACATGGTGGTTTATATATTAACTAATTTCAAGTATCAAGTTTATGTCAGCAAAGGAAAGAGGAAAACGTCACAAAAGCAATCAACAAAGATCATTTATAGGAACCATTGGTTGGTGAAATTACCCATCCCATAACAAATGAGACAAACCAGATGCTCCATATTTTAGTTCTACTTACTGTGTAGCAAATCAGATAAGCTCTGTTCATCATAGCAATCATACACCAAGAGCTTCTCATCTCTTGAATAGTAGTATGCCCTTGGTTTGCCAACGTTCTCATGCCTTATTTTCCCAATGACATTCATGTGCTTCAGAAAATCCTCAAATGATACACTTACATCCTTCAATCTCTTCACCACGACTGTGTTTCCATTTTCTAATCTTGCCTTGTAAGATGTCCCAAATGTTCCTTTCCCAAGCACCTCAGCAGAAGCCCTTAACAAATCCTCAAGCTCAAATTTAGGATTAGCATCCCCAAAGAATTCAAGTTTTCTTCTTAAGGAAACATGATTTTGTGGATTCACTGTACTTCCACGGTTCATTGTATTAATATCCTCTAACATCCTCACTACTTCAAGCATTTTAGGTCTCTTCTTTTTTGATTTTTCTACACATGTTATTCCTATTTGCAACATTATGACCGCTTGTTCCCTTATCATAGGATACCTCAATAGTTCTGCATCAAATACCTTAGCAGCCCTCTCCTTGCTTTTCACAGAAGTAACCAACTTCACTAGGTCAACAGACTTAGGACCACCAGGGATGTGTGCGGGGGATTTTCTAGTGAGAAGTTCCAGTAGCAGAATCCCAAAGCTATAGACATCCGATGCTTGGGAGATATCTCTAGCATTCTTGACTTCTGGAGGATAGAACCCTGCAGTTGGCACGAATACTGTCTCTACCATGGTCGCCAAGCCAAGATCTGATACACAGCCATACTTTTGAGAATTAAGAAAAATATTTGATGCTTTTATGTTTCCGTGGACAAGCTTCCCACCATTTTGCGCGTGTATTGCGGCAATACCCCTTGCAGCACCAATCGCAATTCTGTGTCTGGTTTCCCAGTCTATATGAGACTTATTTTGACCAGTTTGTCCTGTAAACATGAGAAGAACATTTCATATTTAATCTGTGGCCATTGTGTAGATTGAAGTGAGATCAAAATACTTGAGTAAAATGCATCCCACAGAGAAATTACAGGTGATAAGAAATGAATTTTTCTTAACATGAATAAAGAACAGGGAAATATCAAGTTAAGATGCAGATCTCAACATACCATGTAACAATGCATGGACGCTCCCATCACTGTAATAATCACACAGCATGAGCCTTTCGTCTTCCGAAGAATAATAAGCTCTTAGGGCAGCCACATTCTCATGTCTAACATTTCCAACAACCTCCATCTGACTTTTGAACTCTTGTTCTGAAATATTCGTAGACTTCAATCTCTTCAACACAATTTTTACCCCATTTTCCATTGCAACCGTGTAAGTACTCCCAAAAGTTCCCCTCCCAAGTAAGACGACTGAAGCCAGGAATACATCTTCAACATCAAAACCAGAACTAAAATCTGAAACAAGAGCCAGCCTTCGGGTCGCTTTACGTGACCTCGGAAAACTTGCAAGCCTTGAAAAGTCCAAGGCCAGATCGTGAAGGGAAGAACTTGAATTGAAGCTAGAACTGAAGTCCGATGCTTCGGAGCGGATGCTAGGGCTCCTAGAGTGATCATGAAAAAGTTCCCACAGCTGCTGTTTTCGCAGAACAGCATCAACCAGCCTCTCCCAGTTATCATAGATAGCAGACATCTTCTCCTAAGCTTCTGCCCTGAAAATTCTAACAGTTATGTAATTGATCAGAGAGAGCCTCATCAACATCACCACTTGCAGTCTTAAACTATTGAATTCCAACGCGGATTTCACAATATTAAAATAACGAGTTGACATTGACTTTTCAGAAGATTCCATGTTCTTTCTTTAAAGAATTATTACAAGGAAAATAAGAAAAAGAAAAAAAGAGGAGGAAGAATCATTCAGCAGATGAGAAAGAAAACATAAAAGAAAAGACAGAAAACAAAGAGGAAAATTCCGTACCCATTGTCTTGGATGCAAGCTGCAATACCAACGGCGACCCGAACTCAAGAAAAGCGACGAGATTGCGGACAAAATATGGCTCCGGAGCCGTACCCATTTTCTTAAGAACCGAGTATCGGAAAATGGGAAAGTAAAAAGTTAGATAAAAAATAAATAAATAAAAAATCAAATTAAATAATAAAAAATATATAAAATGATAGACAAAAAAATTAAGACAACAAAGGCCTTTTTCCTTTAATAATAAAATATAGATATAAATACATATAAGATGTAATTTGTAAAATAATATGTATTTGTACAAAAAAATAATTAAATATGGGTCACACATTTAGAACAAATTAAATATCTGTTAATTTGTTAACTTAAATCAGAATCAGTGGTTTAACATAGTCGGTTGACATTTTTGTCATTACTCCTCCTTAAGACATATGCTCAAGTGCACTAAGGAGACATTATACTTTATAGGAAAATTCTACTTTTAGTTGTATATTTTAGTTCTATATGATAGAGTTTGTTGTACTTTTAGTCTCATTATTTATGGACTTAGCACATTTAATTTTATAGGATATTTTAATCCTATAGAATAAAGATTTGGCATATTTCGTCCCATAAGATAAAATAAATGCCACAACTTTATATACTATGATTCAGATGATGTTTGCTCCAATCCATCTTCCAGTCGTGATTCATTGGATGGTTTCATGCCACTGATTTCCTCTAACATTCTCACCACTTGAGGCATTATCTGCGTTGAGGGACCGCGGCAGCACAATCCATTCCTATTTGCAACACTTGTACCATTGCCTCCTCATTGTGATGCCTCAGACGTTGATCAATCACTTTAGCAGTCCAATCTTCGGGGCTCAAAGATTGGATCCAATCAACTATTGAGACAACCTTACCAAGACTTGTCGTCCCTTGAGTTCGTCTTCCAGAGACAAGTTCAAGTAGCACAACTCCAAAGCTGTAGACATCAGAAGCTTGGGAGGCATTCTTGGTGTCTTGGACTTCTGGGGCACAGTAGCCTCGCGAAATGTTTCGGTTGATAGGATTTGTCAGTTGTCGCAATCCAGCATCAGAGACGAGACCGTAGTTTTGTTGATTGAGGAAAATGTTTGAGGATTTTATATTTCCATGAACAAGCTTCCCACCATCTTGTTGGTGGATGTGAGCAATGCCCCTTGCTGCGCCCACTGCAATTCTTACTCGGGTCTCCCAATCTAAATGTGTCTTTGTGGTGCCTCTTTTCCCTGCATGATGGAGAAAATTAATTAGATTGTAATCACTAACCGCCGAGGTATAATGTGTTAGGATAAGCCTGTATAGCATAATAAGCATGTAGCAAGGCATATATACTGTTCTGATTGTAATATTCATACACCAATAGAGCTTCCTCTTTCTTAATGATGTATGCCCTTAATTTAGCAACATGTTCGTGCCTAATTCTTCCAATGATCTCCATATGCTGCTGCAATTCCCAGGATGCAATCACATCCCTCAATCTCCTTACCATGATAGTATCTCCATTGTCAAATCTCGCTCTGAAAGCAGTACCAAATGTTCCGTGCCCTAGAATCTGACCAGAAGCCATTAACATATCCTCAAGGTCAAATGTGGGATTTTCATCTGCAACAAATACAAGTTTTGGTCCTGAGAAAACACTAGTTACCATGTTGATGGTTCTAATATCCTCCAACAACTTCACCACTTCAGACATTTTAGGTCTTCTTTTCAGGGATTTAGCTACACAACTTATTCCCATTTGCAGCACCTCCATCATTTGTTCCCTTATGGTGGGATATTTCAATAGGTCCGTATCAAATACCTTTGCAGTCATATCCTTGGCTTTTACAGAACTAACCAACTTGACTAGGTCAACAGCCTCAGTACCACCAGGGACATGTACAGGGGACTTTCTAGTCAGAAGTTCAAATAGAAGAATTCCAAAGCTATAGACGTCCGATGCTTGGGACATACTTCTAAATGGACTTGCTGCCATATTTGCCACACCAAGGTCTGACACACAACCATACTGTTGTGGATTCAGGAAAATATTTGACGATTTTATGTTTCCATGGACAAGCTTCCCACCATTTTGTGTGTGAATTCTAGCAATACCCCTTGCAGTACCAATAGCAATTTTAGTCTGGTTGCCCAGTCCACATGAACAGGATTCTCACCAGTTTGTCCTGTAAACATGAGAAGATGCATCTGATCATTCATATTTCACATTTTTACAGAGTCAGCAACAGCTGTTATTTGATTGAAGTAGCGATATTAGCAAGCAATCAAGATCACTTTCATAAGACTATCTATGGATGGGGAACTTAACACTGAACTATCAAAATCCTTCTGCCAGTATCTCATACTGAAGGCCATATGCAAATCCAACTGATTCTGCAAGATGTATAAATTAGCCAGAAATTTCAATGCAAACAATAAAATCAGCCAAATTGATGATATCTTTCCATTAGAGTTTGAAAACACATGGCGTTCTTAACCCTGAAACCTTGTATATATTTCATAAATCAATCTAATATACGTCGCCCAAAGATACGAGAAAGATATACCAAGTTCAGTTGCAGTGATTGGTTTAGTGTGGTGCAACACGATTCAAGACAGAGTCATGAGAAAATGACGGGTACCAACACAAAATTTAGAAAAGATTTTGATAAGATTTAAGTTCCGGTGAATTTATCTCCACATGAACTAAACAGTTCAACTTACCATGTAACAATCATATAGCATGAGCCTTTCGCCTTCTGAAAAATAGTAAGTCCTTAAATGCAGCCACATTCTGGTGCCTAACATTTCGTACAATCTCCATCTGACGGTTGAAATTCGCCTCTGAAATATCAATGGGCATCAATCTCTTCACCACAATTTTTACCCCTCCATTGCAACTATATACGTACTCCCAAAAGTTCCACTACCAAGAAACTCAGCAGAAGACACGACTACGTCTCCAACATTAAAAGCAAGCGGAAAACCTGAAACCAAAACCAACTTTGGAAGCTGCATCAGTAACTTCACAGCCCCATTTTCCATTTGCTGCCGATATGTGGATGGACTTGCAGATTGTGAAAAGCCTAAGGCCACATCTTGAAGGACACAACTCGAATGGGCACTGGAACTGAAACCGGATGCTTCAGATAGGATGCTGGGGCTCCTGGATTGAGCATGAAAAAGTTGCCAAAGCTGCTCTTTCCGCAAGACAGCGGACACTAGCCTCTCCCAATTATCATAGTTCTTGGACATCCTCTCCTTCTGAATGCTAATTCTTCTGTAATTGATTAAAAGACTTGATCAATGTCACTTTGCAGCATGCAAATTTTCTTTATAAAACAGTTAACAGCAACACAATAAAGACAAATTTATCCTTACTGAAAATGACAATACAATTCCACGAAATCAACTCAGACGGGAAACAAACAAAACTTTAAAAAATCAATTTTTAGGTCAAGGTCGGAGAAACCAAAAAGGTACAAGACTGTCCGATGATTTTGACCTAATAAACGCATTTCCTATCGATTAAGAAACTGTGAAAAGAAAAAATGCGTACAGTATATAGCTCATTAACTCCCCGTTGTTTCTGAAGGAAACAGATGAGATAGCTGGAAATCAACCGGCTTGGCCGTAGTTTTTCCAAGAATTGAATATTGGAACGGCGAGCTTGCGTTGGGTAGCACTGCGAAATGCATACTTCGATCACAGGCACCCATTTCAGTCAGAGGAATAGACTACCAAACTCGATTGGTACCTCAGAAAATGGTGCGGAGAAGAAGATTTCACGCCGACATTCAGTTCAATCACAGACTATCAACCACAATTTGATTAATGACATACAAACTTTGTAAGAGAACGCTAAAAGGCTATGAATAAATATTATTAGAATAATAATATACTTTTCAGAATTATCCTTGTTTGAAGTAATGACAATTCAATGCAAAGCCTGCAGGCTCTCCCGGCAGATTTGAGAAAACAAAGGCTTTGTCATTAGCGCTCACGCCAACTTAATCAAAAACTACGATTAACACAAGTATTATAATCAAAGAACATGCGAAAGACCAACAGATTTACCAAATCAATGCCGCTAGTCTCATGGATTCGAGTCCCAAAACCAGCTTAAGTTTGGGTGATCTGTACCAGCCACCAAAATGGTATCCCCTATGAAAGCAACTGAAAGTGATTAAAATATATTATAAGATGGAAAAAGACGACCTAACCGGACCAAGAGGAAAGACTAGATAAGCATATCGCCGAAGCAAAAGGAGGGAAGCATAACTAGAAATATACATAGAATTCAAAAGACACAGAAAATGAAAGTGGAATAAATAAAGCCACATCTGCCTTCAAGAAACAAGCCATGAAAGACAAGAACACCAATAACAAGTAAAATCAGCAGTTTGTGAGTGCGGACAATATGTATTAATATCCCTCAAGACAAGGTGCAAAAATCAGGGAAGCGAGAGCATGAAAGCCGAGAGTGAGTTTTCCCCTCATTTTCCTCTTCATGGCATAACTGATAATAGATCTATCGAGTCCAGTGACCAAAATCACAGCATGATCACTACAGAACATAATCATACACAGAAAAGCCCTCAAAACCTCCAATTCCAGGATCCATTTTGGCAATTCTCTTGACAAGATCTGAACTAGCATCAACATCTACACCGGCATCCTTATGTGTAAAGTCCTGTACCCTCATCCTCGGCAGTAGTAAGACAACAAGCGAACCCATGCGATAATCGAAATTCAAGAACATACAAATTATTAACCGAGAAATGCAAATAGAAAAAGGAAAACAAAAGATCAAGACAGTGTAATCAAGAATTCAGTAATCTTAAAAAAGATTTACGGAAAGACAGATTCATTTAGAAACAAAGATACTCTTAAGTTCAAAATGCAAGAAGAATTGCTTTGAGTTGATAACTCTCAAGAAGTACCTTAGCGAAGAAGACACAGTGGCTGAGGGCTGTCGGCGGAGGAGAGCGGCCCTTTGCTTTTCCTCTGCACTAATTTATTTTTCTACATCTGTTCGTATATATTTCTATTTCATGGGGTGTTCCTTTTTATAGAGTTTCAGCGCGGAGGATTTCTAACGATAATAAAATTGAATTTCTAACGGTAATAAAATTGAATTTCCAACGGTAACAAAACCTCATATTGGCGCGGAGGATTCGAACGGTAACAATTTCCAACCGTAACAAAATTGACCTCATATTGGCGCGGAGGATTTTCAACGATAACAAAATTGACCTTTAAAACGTTCAAATACAACCGTATTCAACTTCCGAGTGGGCCACTTTCTTCAGAATCAAGGCCCAATAATATAATCATTTGGGCCTCAAATTTGGGCAGAGAAATCCAGAAAGAATTTTCGAATAAGTGGAATTTTGTTTTCCTTTCTTTTCTTTAATAATTTTATTTTTCATCTATATTTATATATATAAAAAAGAAAGGCCCCCGCGTTTATAAACGACTTAATGAGACCACTAGTAAAAAATGACCTTAAATTAATAAAATAATTAATTAATTTAACTTTTAAAATTTTAAATTAACTGATAAATTAACTTTTTTAAGGTAATGTAATGTATTATTTTTATATATTTATTCTTAATTATATATTTAAAACATGAAAGATTATTTATTATATGCACATAAAAATGGCTTGCCACAATAGCTAGTAAACATAAAAAGGAAAGACCCTCTATACTCACAATAGTCTACTATGATGCATGGACACAGATACAGTGACACGAAAATTCCAAAAAATTAGGATATAATATGGTAATGGCACGACTATTTATAATATATTATTTTACTATATATTTTTAATTTTCATAAAATTTAATATAAAATATAAAAAATTTTAAGATAAAAAATATAAAATAAGTATGTTTTGCATCTAAATTTTTAATCAAAATACATGGCTCAAAAAATATTCAAAAATATGCATAATCAGTTTGTTATACAAAGTACACAACAAAAATTTTTAATCATCCAAAATAGTTAAATCGTCATGATCATCTCTCGAATTTTCAGTAATTTTATCCCAAAATTTTTGGTTTGAGAGGAGTGAATGGATTCTTTTTTTTTTTTGTCCAATCCCTTCTTTTTTTTTTTTTTTCGAAAGACAAACCCAAAAAAGATTATATAATAAAAAAATCTATACATGTCAGACATATCAACAAGCGTGTCCAACACGTCTTCGAGGTATACCCAAGTTATGTCTTGATCCGACACTGCACCCAGTGATTTTTTTCTCTGTAGATTATAAATATCTATGAAAAATCCAATAAATATTTGAGTAAGTCAATATGGGCATTTTGAAATTCTCAAGGGTATTTTTTACTAATATCAACCTTTTTCAGGTCGGAAATTGGGGGAGGAGGTCTTGGTGTAATGATGCTGACGTTATGGTTGATAAATGGGTGATTATGCAAACGATAGGATTAGTTTGTGTAATAAGTCAGTGGATGTAAATGAAGGCCATCGTAACTATAACTTAATTTTATAAGATTTTTTTTCTTATCTTTCTATCAACTAAAATAGTCTGTTTTATAGCATTATACTATATTTTATTAATTTTTTAAATTTAACAAAACATTAAGTTGTATTATTGCTGATTTACCAACTAAAGCAATAAAATTCCACTGCTACTTTTAGTAAAAACACCTATGCTCAACACACACAGACTCAAACATAATTTAATAAGGTATTCACAAATTTCAACCTGAAATAGGAGATGTTCATCACTGAGCTACTGCTATTTATGGTGTAAGAGTGGGCAACAAATCCTCCAATAGATCTTCCAATATTGATTCAACGGTTGGTTGCTCCCATCGATCCTCCAATCTTGATTCATCGGCTGGTTCGATGCCACTGATTTCCTCCAACATTCTCACCACTTGAGCCATTCTTGGTCTGAGCTCGGGGACAGTGACAGCACAGTCCAGTCCTATTTGCAACACTTGTACCATTGCTTCCGTCTCACTTGGATACCTCAGAAGTTCTACGTCAATCACTTCAAGAGTCCATTCTTCGCGAACAACAGACTGAATCCAGTTAACTAGTGAGATGACATCACCACCATCCGTGGTTGTTTGAGAAGATGTCCGTCCTGTGACAAGTTCAAGCAGCACAACGCCAAAGCTGTAGACATCAGAAGCTTGAGACACCTTCCTGGTGTCTGTAACTTCCGCAGGATAGTAGTGAGGATCCCTGACAGCTGACCTTCTGATTGGACGCATTAGTTTCGCCAATCCAGCATCACCGACAATGCTGTAATTTTGCCCATCGAAGAAAATGTTTGAGGATTTTATATTTCCATGCACAAGCTTCTCACCATCTTGTCTATGGATGTGAGCAACACCCCTTGCTGCACCTACCGCAATTTTCAGCCGGGTCTCCCAGTCTAAAGGTTTCCGACCAATACCTCTGAACCCGGCAAAGTAGGAGAAAAAGCAATTATCTTATTTCTAATTGATCATAGATACAATGTGCTTGGATAGCATAATGTAAAGCTACAACAATGGAGGAATTCAGTGCCAATTTTTGAAACATATATAACCTGCAATAAAGAAAAAAAGCCATTTCCCAAATTGATTCAAACAATTTTAATAAGAAAACGCAATTTGACAATGGTCTATTGTAGGTAAGTTTTAGCTACAACTCCAAAAAAATGCAAGTTAATTGCAATAATGATAATATCTGAATGAGATGCCTTTATCATAGGAGTGCTATCTCCAGCCAGGGCACCCTCCAGTAGTTCCTCTACAAGGTAGCCACAGCGAGAGGTGCCTATGCTTGTTGGATCTAAAATTAACATAGGACTAGATATAAAAAACTGAAGAAGCTTATGAAATTTCATCAATATGCATTCAGAGTTACGTAGATTCAACCATCATGGTTTGTGTATTAACTAACATCAAGTATCAAGTTTATATCAGCAAAGGAGAGAGAGTAAAGGTATAAGCAATTCCGGGCCACTCAACAAAGATCATTTACGGGAACCTTTGGTTGGTGAAATTCACATGACAAGCGAGGCAGACCAGATGCTCCATATTCTTACTTCTACTTACTGTGTAGCAAATCAGATATGCTCTGCTTATCGTAATAATCATAAACCAAGAGAGTATCATCTCTTGAAAAGTAGTACGCCATCAGTTTAGCAACGTTCTCATGCCTCATTTTTCCAATGACCTTCATTTGCTGCTGAAAATCCTCAAATGTTACAATTACATCCTTCAATCTCCTAACCGCCACTGTGATTCCATTTTCTAATCTTGCCTTGCAAAAGGTCCCAAATGTCCCTTTTTCAAGCACCTCAGCAGAGGCCCCTAACAAATCCTCAAGCTCAAATTTAGGATTAGCACCCTCAATAAATACAAGTTCTTTGCATAAGCAACCCAGATTTTGAGGATTCATTGTACTTGCTGGGTTCATTATACAAATATCTGCTAACATCTTCACTACTTGAGACATTTTAGGTCTCTTCTTTACTGATTTTGCTACACATGCTATTCCTATTTGTAACATTATAACCGCTTGATCCCTTATCCAAGGATACATCAGTAGTTCTGCATCAAACGCCTTAGCAGCCCTCTCCTTGCTTTTCACAGAAGTTACCAACTTGATTAGGTCAACAGCCATAGGACCACCGGGGACATGCGCAGGGGATTTTCTAGTGAGAAGTTGGAGGAGCAAAATCCCAAAGCTATAGACATCTGATGCTTGGGAGACATCTCTAGCATTCTTGACTTGTGGATCATAGCACCCTGCAGTTGGCATAAATGCTGTCTCTACCACGGTTGCCAAGCCAAGATCTGATACACAGCCAGCCTCTTGAGAATTAAGAAAAACATTTGATGCTTTTATGTTTCCATGGACAAGCTTCCCACCATTTTGTGCGTGTATTGCAGCAATACCCCTTGCGGCACCAATTGCAATTCTCCGTCTGGTTTCCCAGTCTACATGAGATTTACTTTGACCAGTTTGTCCTGTAAACATGAGAAGCTCTACTCATATTTCATATTTCACGTACTAGCCTGTGGCCATGGTAAAGATTGAAGTGAGATCAAAATATGCCAGTAAAAGGCATCCTTAAGAGAAATTACAGGTCATAGTCCGTCATTTTTCTAATGATATTTTGTGGAAAACCAATATTGGAATTTGACATTTTTTCAATGAATATTCCATCCATTATAATTTAAAATCTCATATATTTAACTATCAGGAACTTGAATGGATATATTTGCAAGATGAGTGATTATTACGATGCATTTGAAAGATGATGGACGAAAATGAGATAGGAACTAATGAAGAAATTTGGCCTAATTCTTTTCTTAACATCAATAAAGAAAAAGTAAATATCAAGTCAACAAGTTGCTGATCTCAACATACCATGTAATAATGCATGGACGCTGCCATCACTGTAATAATCATACAGCATCAGCCTTTCATCTTCTGAAGAATAATAAGCCCTTAGGGCAGCCACATTCTCATGTCTAACATTTCCAACAATCTCCATCTGATTTTTGAACTCTTGTTCTGAAATATTCCTAGACTTCAATCTCTTCACCACAATTTTTACCCCATTTCCCATTGCAACCGTATAAGTAGTCCCAAAAGTTCCCCTCCCAAGTAAGCCAGCAGAAGCTAGGAATACATCTTCAACATCAAAAGCGGAACTAAAATCCGAAACGAGAGCCAGCCTTCCAGTTGTTTTATGTGGCCTCGAAAAACTTCCAAGCCTAGAAAAGTCCAGGGCTAGATCATGAAAGGGAGAACCCAAATTGAAGCTAGAACTGAAGTCTGATGCTTCGGACAGTATGCTAGGGCTCCTAGAGTGATCGTGAAAAAGTTCCCAAAGCTGCTGCTTTCTGAAAACAGCTGCGACTAGCCTCTCCCAGTTATCATATATAGCAGACATCTTTTCCTAAGCTTTTGCCATGAAAATGCTAATAGTTATGAGTTATGTATTGATCGGAGCCTCATCAAAATCACCACTTGCAGTCTTAAACTACTGAGCTCCAACGAGCATTCAACAATAGTCTACGCCATTATACTAAATAAAACGAGTTGGCGCCGCCTTTTTTGGAGTTTCATTGTTCTTTTCTTTAAAAAATTATTAAAAGAATGAAAAGAAGAAAAGAAAATCACACTATTCGTCTACTCGAGGATAGCTTCAGAAGAACGTCATAATTCAGAAATCATTTTGTCATAAACTAGTTTACCAGAAGAAGAAAGTAATAAACTACGGTTTTGCCAACATAATTACATCACAATACAATTGCCCAAATCAAATCCAGGGAAATTACAGTACACTGAAGTATTGAACTCCAAGTCAAAGCCGGAAAATGTACATACTACGACCTTGTCTTCAAATGCATTTCCCATTAACAGCAAAACCGCAACCAAAGATAGCAAACAAAAATCATTCAGCAGATGAGAAAGAAAAAATAAAAGAAAAGACAGAAAACAAAGAGGAAAATTCCATACCCATTGTCTCGGATGCAAGCTTGATCCGGGTCGAAATCTAGGCGATTTTCTGGTCGGATGAACTGATCTCCAAAAGGTTCGGGATTGCTTTCTCTCCCAAACTAATGTAAGGATACGAGAAAAGAGAAGTAGATTGTTAGGCTTGTCGGGATGGCCCAACTACGATTCCTCCGTCGATACTTAAGTTAGTGCTTGGTATTAAGGTCGCTAATAAACTGGTCTATGTCGAACTAGCGAGTCTAAGCGACCTAAATAAAAAAGTGAGTAAAAAACGATGTACCATAAATGCATTGAGCATAGAGTATTTATAGTGTATAGGGGTGTTCTGCTGTCCAATAATGGCGTGCCATGTGTCCCAAGTTGTCGGAGGAGAGTCGTTCAACCTGACCTGAATGGCGACCCGGACCTAGTCGAGAAGACGCGGGTCTTTCTAATAAAATTGCAATTTTGAAGCCCTTGAGGGGTAAAACAGTTTTTTTTCAAACAAAGCTAGGGTTATATCATCATACCCTAGATAAAAACAATGGAAATACAAACTAACATACCTATATCCTAGCGCTCTTGTCTTCTTCAGCAAACAACTATTTTTACAGTAGCATTGTCATGTTGTCCTTCCTTCACTCTTTCATGCTCGACTCTTTTTTTTTTTTTTTATTTCTTTATGAGATAAGTATTTTAATTTTGTATTGTGAGGCAACAGAAGTTAATATAAGGAGATGATTACGTTGTCCTTTCCTGAAATTTGGTGTAATTATATATAAATTTAATGTAGTTTGAAATATTACATTTAGTACTTTCGACTTTTGCTTCTGTCTCATAAATAGATACATCTATTAATCAAAATTTACTGAATTTATTAATATTAACAAAAAAATTGAATAAAACTTCACATTTATCATTGATTCACTCATTACTCACTTATCATAAGTCAACAAATCTTTTTTCTGATCAATTTATTCTTATAAAGGTGAATATATATACTTTCTCACAAGCATTTTCTTGTGACCATGTACAAAAATAATTTGGTGAGAAAACATTTGTTGACCTTCTATAAATCATTATAAGTATATAGGTTTTCAATTAACTTTTTTGCTAATATTAATAAATGTAGCGAATTTTAATTAACTAAATGGTCTATTTATTAGATAAAAAACAAACATCAGAAGTACATATAATTTCTACGCGTGTGAGTAATTTAATTTTTATATTTTGTATATTAAATTAAATTACAATAAATAACTTATCATAATTACTAAAATATTTTGACTTCAAATATATATCAATAGAATTATAGGTATAACCAAGTAACTACAAAAATAAAATATTTGAGGCTATTTTAAGGCATATTGTCAAAATAAGTTAATTATTCTGACCAGTTTACATTTAATAAATAGTACAGATATCAAAATATATTTGAATGATTAGTTTAAAATTATTAATTAAGTCTAATTTAATTTGTGAAATTAATATCCTATGATATCTTGGTCATGGGTCTGGGTTTTTGGACAATTAATATACTGGTATTAGCCTATTTTAATAGTTAGTTATACATATATGATGTATATTGATTGATAATTAAAATTCATGATACAGTTATAATCGATTCACTGAAAAAAAAATTTAATCTATATACAAAATATTTTCAGTTCAATAATTAGTAATTGGTTCAAGTAAAAAATAGGGTTAAATACGCTTTGTCATTCTGAATTATTCTTAAAGCAACATTTACCCTCATAAACTAACAAATGTAACACTTACCCCTTTGGTTGGACAAAAATGCCCTCATGCCTTGGATAATTGTTATTCTTATATTTTCATATTTTCTACATATTAAATCATCACCAAATTAATTTTTAATTAAAAATATTTTTTAATAAATAAATAATTTAAATTTAAAATGAAATAATAAATATATATATAATAGAGAGAATTTAATAATATAATATTCCAACAACTTGTATATAGTTTTGCAAATAAATTGACAATATGTATGCTTAATCAAAAGTTAAATATTTTTTAAGAAAAAAGTAGATAAATTTATGTTATCATACTTTATATCTAAAAAAAAATGTTCGAAAATTCATATGTAATTACTCATTTTTATTTCTAAAATTAAATATTTATAACATAATTTTATTACTAAATAAATAAAATATTTTTAAATAAATAAAATTTTTTACATTAAATTTTTTTGGTGTATTTATTGTACTTATTAATTACTTAACTTTGAGTATGTAAAATATAATAAACTTTATACTATTTAATTTATTAATTATATTATATTTTATTATAATTAAAATAGTTTTTTTCATAAGAAAAAAAATAATTAAACTTAAAATGCAAAAAATATTTTTAAAAAAAATCCTTTGAGCTAATATATATATATATATATATGTGTGTGTGTATAATAAGGATAATATTGACCAAGTATTTAGTTGTAGGAGATAAGTGTTGAATTTATTAATTTAGGGAATAAATATTATATTAAGAATTGTTTAAAAAAATGTATTTAACCATAAAAAGAATAAAAAATCGGCCATTAGTAAAAAAAATTGTTCTATGTATCAAACATCACTAGTCAATATTAAAAATAATTACACATTCTTGATTGATTGTCACATCAACTTTTGATAATAAAAGAGAAAATTGGTAGAAGACAGAACAAACGGCCATAATAAGAATAAGGGGAAATTAGATTTACACCATTAATTTTTTATTTATATATATAAATAATTTATGCTTTTTTAAATTATATATTTTATTATTAAAAACGTCAATATTATTTATATAAATGATCATTACTTTTCAGAAAATTATACACACCTTTCAAAAATATTAACATCATTGCACAAAACTTTTTTTTTTTTTATTATTGTGGGTTATTTATGTAATTATATAAATAATAAGAGTAATTTGTTCATTTAGTTTCTTATGAACTTCATGAATTTTTTTTTTAAAAAAAACAAATGCGCCTTATTGAGAGAGAAGAATATAAATTTATAAATCGGCCAAACTCCTCGTCTACAACTAAAATAGAACGCATGCCTATATCCTCAAAGAGGGGCTCGAGACGAGCACATGACTTTGTTTTCATAAACAACATCAAATGATGCTTAGTGTATCGTCCACTCTAATTTCATATGAGTCTTATAATTTTATTTTCAAAAAACATTATGCTAGGAGAAGACGACGTAAAGCTTATGACCTGCTCAAGTTATCCTCGTAGGCAGCTAAAGTGACATGCATACCTATACCATTTAAGTTATGTAAGATAAATACAACAAACTCCCATGAAATTTGTCATAATTAAATACCTCATCATTTTTTAAAAAAATACAAATATCCTTTGGAATTGACAGTTATCTTACAAATACCCTCTTGTGATAGTTCATTGTGTAGGTATTTTTTAGACAATCGTTAATCTCCAAAGGATATTTTTATAGTTTTTCAATTAATAAAATGATATTGATAATTATGATAAATTTTATAAAAATTGGTTATAATTTATCCTTAAATAATATATATATATATATATATGTGTGTGTGTGTGTGTGTGGACATCCCTTATCTAGATTGAGACAGCTCTGATTGAATTTGTCACACTCAATCCAACAATGGAAGCAGACAGAAATAGCATAGGCCCAAAGCCTTTTGATTTTATGACAAGTCATATATAAAGACACGCCCAAGAGGATGATGAGCTACCCCCCATCCCATAATCTAATTATTTCACATCCCAAACTTACATTCCGAATAAAACCAACTTACGAAACTTCCTTTTACTTTCCCAAAAGCCCCATTTTACGTTATCTTCTCCTGCCCTAAAATTTCCAACTTCTCCAGAGAAAATAAGAAAGATAATAATAATAATAAAAGTATCGTCATTGTCAAGATAAAGTGGAGAATGATCGAAACTATGTACACCATAGATAATAATAAAATAAATTAAAATATACTTTTTATAAAACAGGTTGATTTTAATTTTGTTCGATGCGCTCTCATGGGTTTGAGCCCATGGAGTTATGGGTCGTAAAATACAATTAACGAAAAAATAAAATTATGATAGGATAAAAAGGTATAATTAATAAAGAAAAATATGAGAATTATGATCCTATTTGAATAAAAATATAATTTTTTTTTAGTCAATTGTAATCTTCATTAAACCACTCTAGGAATATCAAAATTATTGATTGAATTATAAAATTAAGATTTTACTTGTTTAAACTTTTTAACTCCATATATATTCTACTAGTCATAAACTAATTTTGTTTAAGGGTATGTAAAATGTGTTGTTTGCCATGCCAACTAGTATCAGCAGACGCTAGATTTCATGAAGCCTGAACCATTTTAGAGTTTAATGTCTCCTGACGTGCGATTTTCAATTTTTTCAATATTTATTGCTGGCAGTAAGCGTTGTTGCTTTTTTTTTTTTTTTTTGAGGCGGGAAAGAGGTATTTGATACTGGGTGCACTGTTGGCCTGTTTTCCTATAAATCAACATCAACCCTAATTGAAAATTCTTTTTGCTAATCTTCCCCACAAACCCACTTAAGCATAAATTAATCTTAATTAATCAAGAACCAATGAAGCAACCGAAACAAATTAGGTTTTAATTATATTTTAACAAAATAATACTAATTAAATGGTGTAATGAATTGGGGCGTTTCCCTTCTGATTCGGACAAGCATTCACGAGATAGCCAAGAACGGTGACCACGCGCCCTCCAATAGGAAGCCAGAGAGGCCGTCCAGTAGTAATTCCACGTAATCAGGTTGTTGGCTCAGGATTTTCCACGTAGGATTGGTGGGACCCCCGCCGCTGTTGGATCAGTGGAGAGAATCGTAGCAGAGAATATACACTGGCACGCAAGGAATTATGCTCCCTTATATGCGAATATCCATTTTTCCTCCATTATTCAGTGTCAATCAAGCCGGCAGAGTGAATTGACGACGCTGCCCCTCTTGTGGGGTTTGGATCCGTCGCAGTTGTGTGTGCTGCTAGGTGATGGATTTACCGTTTTGGCCTCCTTGGTTTTAGAGGGTTTATGTGATTAATTTTGATGGAATTAGATAGTTTTTTCTTTTTTACATAATTAACGCTTCTTTTCCAAATTTGGAAAATTAATTTGTAGTTCCTAAACTTTTAGCCAAAAAAAAAGGGAGTGAAAAAGAACGCATTTCTGAAATTCAAAACATAAATAAAAGCAATATATATATATGTATATATAATTATAGTATTTCCATCTCTGAAATTCGAATTCAAACTATTTGAAATTACTAAAAAAAAAAAGATAATTTATAGTCACTTCTTATGAGATTTGATATACTTATATATACATTATTGTTATTTGAAAAATTACAAATACCCCCATGAGTTTATAATTTTAGTGGTGAACTTTCCAAAATAACCTCTTGGATTATGAACTATAATTTTAGATACTTTGTAGAATTTTTTAAAATATTTTTATAAATCAATATTCTCAATGGATATTTACTTTACTCATCCTAATATTCTTTTATATTTTCTCAATATTCTATTTTTTTTAAACAATAAAAATCGACAATGGCAAAGTAATAATTTTTATCTCATCGTCTGAAGACTATCTAATTATTTAATATTTGAAGGAAGTATTTGTAATTTTTAAAATAATGAGAAAATATTCGTGATTATGTCAAATCTCACAAAAAAATTTATCCCTAAAAGAAGACATATATATTTTCATATGTTCTCGTTCTTGTGGGAGTCAACGAATTAATTATCTAAAAAATATTAATTTTCTATTTTTTTTTTCATGCATATAAATTTCCAGTTTCATAAAAATATGGAAACATTTTTCTTCAAAATGATTGTGATAGATCCAGGTTGAATTGAATCGATACACAGCGTACGAGCTGTCGCATACTTGATGTGTTAACACACATTCACAAAATATTTGTAAATTATATTTTGTCATTCGAACTATACTTTTTTTTTATATTTTTGACATCAAAATTTTTTTTGTGTGTCAAATTTATCATTTCAACTTTGCGAAATTTGCATTTTGTTATATATATTCTCTTTTTATTAATTTTTTTGCCAGAAAAATATCATATGATGTCAATATGTGAAAAATATTACATCACATGATTCTTAAATATTATATGTGCACTGCATGTGATGTTTTTTCCCAAAAAAAAAAAAAATGGTTCAAAAGAAGTTATAAATGGCAAAGTGCAAAATCTCGTAAAGTTGACATAAGAAAAAATTAAATGCCAAAGTATAAAAACAGTCATAGTTCGGATGACAAAATGTATTAACCCTAAAAAGAAAATTGTTTATCAAGTGCAATACATATATGATATACCTTACTGTTTGTGTTTGCATTAAAAAAAATAATAATAATAACGCATGTACTGTATATCGACCGATCACTGTTGTATTAATCTAAGGATAATTATATTTATAATTTTTAATCCATGGTCTATTTATATAAAGTACATCTATCTTTTAAAATGTTAAGCATACACTTATTAGAACTTCAACATTATTTATATAAATCATCTTTGTTTTTGTAAGAAATTACTCATACATTTTTTAAAATATCAATATCCTTGCACAAACCAATACATTATTTTATTTTAAAAAAATCTCGTACATCTCAAAAACGTCAAATCACATTGAGAGTTAATTTATTTTATTAGTTTATATAAATTATTCATTTAATTTGTAATTTTATTATATTTAATTAAATTAAATAATTATAATTAAAAAAATAAAAATTATATACATTGAGAGCGCTTTGATCGCCAATAAGTCATTACGTATTTATAAAGAATTGATACATTTGTATCTACTTTTCTTATGTGGTAAAATACTACATGGATCTTTGCAATAGTTTCTGTATTTTGTGGTGGAAATAAATTATAAATTAAATTTATCAATATATATATATATATATATATATTGTAAGTTAAATAATAATAAAAGTTTAAAGTATTTGAAAATAAAATTAAAAATAATAAAATAAGTTGAGGGTGGAGCGTTTGGAAAAATATTCAATATTAAGGGATTAATGACATCGTTATCCCCTGAAATTTGAAGTAATAATATATAAAATTCATGTAGTTTAAAAAATTATAGCAAGTACCCTGATATTTATTTACATCAAATAAATAAATCCTTCTGCTAGTAAAATTCACAGATTTTGTTCATATAAAAAAAATATTGAATGAAAATTTGCCAAACTGAGTTACAGTTCTGTTATAAGTTAAGTAAATCTTTTATAACCAAATTAACTATCCTTACAAAGGTAAAGATATATCTCATGATCACATGCACCAGAGTATGAAAATGTATTAAGATAGTTTGATTAGAAAATATTTGTTCAACATGCAAATAAGTCAATACTAAGTCAATCAACGATACATATGGAGTTTCATTCATTTTATTTTTTTATTGATATCAGAAAATTTAGTGAAACTTGACTAACGGATGGATCTATTAATTATACAGAAATAAACATCAGAGGTCCTAAACATAATTTGTTAAAGCATATTGATTGTACGTGTAATTATATCAAATTTTAAAGAAGAATAGTGTCAATAAACTACAAAAAATTGATAGAAAAATACATGATAAATGCATTTTTTATCCTCAAATATAAGTAGTAATATGATTTTGGTCGTCAAATAATTTAAAATTGCAAATTTGATTCTCAAACTTTAACTTTTTTGGCACTTTTAGTCCTTCCGTTAATATTTTCAATTAACTTAACGAAAATTTCATTTAAATCGAAAAACAATTGCTATTTTTTGCTCAGTTTGTGGTGTTTTTCAAATTATAATCTAAGCATCAATTTTTTCTATTATTTTTTAAATTTTAAAAGAGAATAAATTAAAAGTAAATAAATTTTTAATTAAAAAAATTATAAAATTTATTCACAATTTTTTATTATTAATTTTTTTTGTTAAGATTATTTATAAAATTTATATAAAAGAGACAAGGTCATATGGAAATAGTAAGAACATTCAAGTTATTGTTAGAATTTCCTAGAAATGGAGCGCAATTATGTGGGGTTTCTTGAATAATCACGGGAGAATGTCCCACAAAAATAATTAATGATATTGTGGGAGGATTAAGAGGTAATGTAATAGTAATACAATGATTTCAACGTAATCGTTGACTTTTTTTTGGACATTTTCATCAATCATTTTGTACCAAACTTGCCTCTTTCTAAGTTTCATAAAGAAAAAAGTGATAAGTTAAAATGTAAAAATTAAAAGTATGGGTTAATTATACGTAGATTTTTTTTAAAATAAAAAATTATATTTTTTTTTTTAAAAAATTTTAAAATCATATTTACACCCATTCGAAAGTTCATTGTTTACTCTTGTTCCTCTTTCGTTAGAGTTTGATCTCATTTTTAATTTAACCCCTCATTTAACATTCGTGTAATAATTTTGTATTTATAAGTAAAATATTATAATGATGTTAACCGCATTATGTAAATATATATATATATTATAATTTATCACTTTATAAGTACAAAAATATACATAAAAATGAGATACAAATTAAAATTTATGTAAATTTTTTTTGTTAGATTTAGCATTTTAGTTCATACCCTAACAGAAGGGTGTCAAGTGTAAAGGAACATTTTTAGGAGGGGGTATAAGTTTAACTTTGAAACTTCTTTAGAAAAAAATTGTAAATTTTACATTTTAGAAGGAGTTTAAGTGTAATTAATTCTAAAGTATTTAAACGTAGTAGTTTAAGTAAATAAAAGTAGATAAGAAAGTGTTTGGTAAAACAGGTGGTGTAACACTACCATATTTGTAAAATTACCAAATTATTTTTAAATTTTTCTGATTAGTGGGGTAGATAAAGCTATTCCTTAAGGGTATTTTCGGAATATAAAAAAATGGCCAAGGCAAAAAAGTCATTTAGAGTTCAATTTGTTTATAAACCTTTTATAACTAAGATCAAACATGCCATAAATTAGACTGTATTTTAAATCTAACATAAAAATTGGTCCAAAAATGCTCTAATAAATATGTAGTAATTTTTTTCCCCTTTCTTTCTCTAAAGAGGATCAAATTAATTCCTCAACCCTCTCGAAAAAAAAAATTGATAATAATATAACAAAATGTTAAATCCAAAAGATAACTACAAAAAAAAAAAAATCGGAGATCAATTCAAAAAACATATGGACAATGGTGAAGAAAGTGAAATTTCGCACCGAATTTTGGCCCTTAATAGCGCAAGTCGTGACACCATTAATTTTTTCCGACGGAAAAATAATTACATGTGTAAAATAGATTATTTAAGAGCTATTTTCAAATTAAAATAAAAAAATAATCTAGGTTGAGATACTTGTGACCTGGCGACTCCTTGAACGGGGTGAACTTGAAGCATCCAATTTGGACGAATAACGGTGGTCTGCACACAGAACGTTATGCTTACTTAGCTGGCCCTTAACTAAAACCTTGTGATGGTAAAGTCTATATCCATTCAAGATTTTAGGAGTCTTGATAATGCATATATGTGAATAGATCCCCAATTTATTTATAAGACTCCTGCATCAGAATCAATACGGGCCACATGTCATCGTGTTAACATCGTATGGGCTAAGAAACAAGAGTTGACAATTCAGATATCGATTGAGGACCCAACCTGCTCAAAATGACGCAAATCCCTGAAGTATTTAGGAATTTTCTCTCTAAACGGTGAACTTGTCATTTTTACTATATTTTCTCTTATGAAAAATGTACAGAATAGTTTAAGACTTACAGGCAAACACATATTTAATTACCAATATATAAACTTCTATTCATCCAAATATTATGTACTAAAATACATTGTTCTCTTATTTTGTATCGAAATGAAATTCAAGAAATTAATATTTGTAATGAACCTCCACCAAGTATATATATATACACACACACGTCCCCTCCCCACCTCAAAAGCCCTTGGCTTAAATTGACAGCTTGTGGTGAAGAAATTTTAGACTTTAAACTATATATAACGAAGAACTACTTTTTCAGCCTAAAAAACCTTTCACTTTCCCAGCTGCTCTGAATTCAACGGTTGGAAATTAGGTAGATAGCCCGAAAGCACACCTGTCCTCGTGCCCCAAACATCATAAATCACGCCAAGTACTATTTTTCCTTTCTTTCTACGTAACTTAACATAGTGTTCTAATGAATAACTATACGTGGTGACAAGTTAATATGATGTATATATACCGACATGTATTTTTATTATTATATATTAGTCAAAACGATACAAATTTTAAAAACAAAAATTAAGGATAGCTACACCGTCTTTTTTTTTTAGATTTGGTGTAATTATACGTAAATTTCATATGATTCAAGAAATTACATCTAATTATCTCTGGCGTTTGAGTCTGTCTGACAAATAGATCTATTCGTTAATCAAAATTCATCGAAATTTATTGATATCAACCAAAAAAAGTTGAATTAAAAATCTATATTTATCTTGATTAATTTATTATTTATTTATTGTAGGTCAAACAAATTTTTTCTTACTAAAATACCCTTACAAGGGTGAAGATATAGTCCATCTCATGCATTAATGTGTGAAGATATATAAGGATAATTTAATTAAAAGATACTTGTTTGACCTGCAATATATCAGTAATAAGTTATATTAAATGTTAGGGAAGGACAATATAATTATCCCTAAAAATTAATAGACAATTAAAACTGGAGCAGTGAACATGGAGTGAAAGTGGGGGAACAAATATGATAGTGAAAAGCTGATTTATAATTAACAGTGAAATATACCTAAAGCAGAACGACATTTAACAATGTTTTTATTTAATTATTTTCTTTTTTTTAAAAAAAAAATAAAGGATACAATAAAAGTTTAAAATTTAGGGGCAAAGTGCAATTATGCAATTTTTAGAGGTAAAAGTGTAATTAACCTATAGTTGTATGAGTGCTCTTATAATTGATCATAAAAAGGAATTTCAGATAAATATTTTATTTATTTTTTTTAATATTAAATTCAAATATCTGAAAAGCTAAAATTCTTCCTAATTAAATATGTAAATTTGCACATTTATATAATTTATGGTTTACAATTTAAAATTTCATAACTGCCTTTTAGGCCGTAAACAATGAGTCGTCATCAACTATACATATAAGTCCAAATTTTGTATACATCAGCTGACTATTTCACAAAATAGAAATTAAAGGGGGGCAAAAGTGAAATTCAAAAAAGTAAAATGGTCAGTTTGGCTCCACAATTGTATAATTGATTTTGAAATAAAAGAAGGGATTTGTTATTCGGGATTTAAAATCCGTAATTACAAATGTATATAATTGATTTTGTAAATTTAAATTGAAATTAAACTCTAAAACTAACCTCATACTTATGTTAATCGAAGAGATTAAAAGATTATATAATAATAAAAAAATTATAAGCTACAAATTGTAGTTTTTATAAAAATGTGAATTTGATTAAACTTAATAAATTACAAAAGTGATTATTTAAAAAAAATGGGTGAAACAATATAAAAATTGTATTTGCACTCAAAATATAGATTTAGATAAACTTATAAACTTCTCAAAATATTTTAGAAGATATTTGTAAGCTTATAAATCCTTGAAAATCGTTCGGCAAAATTTCTTTTGAAGAGCTTATAAGATTATAAATTAAAATATTCTGTATCTTATAAGCTCTTTAAAAAAAAAAAAAAAACTTAACCCGACTTTTTTCTAAAAAACTTCTTAGACACTTATTAATTTTAATATCTAATAAATAAGACAAGCTCATAATTTGTTAGTATATTTTATTCTTCACATAATTGACGTAAAAAACTGATATAATTTTTCAGGGTAAATTGCAATGAGTTTTCATGAGATTTATTATAATTATAAATATCCTTTTATTATTTGAATCACAGAGCCAAACGGACACCAACAAAACAAACACAAAGTAAAGAACATTGCACGTTGAATTGTTGCGTTCCCAATATGAAAAGCACTATAAGGGAAAAGTTGGAGATGCTGAAATATATTCTATAATTTCATCAATATGCTATAAATATAGGGTAGGTCTTAATGGAGGTGTACATTAAGTGTTGGGCTATAATTAAGTAGTTTATAAATATTTTAAAATTTATTTATTAAATTATTTAATACAATCAATTATATTAGCATCCGATAATGAATTTTAATAAAAGTACAGATGAAGTTGTCGTGATTACATTTTTTGATAATGTTGTTAATTCTTTGACAATTTTTCTGTACGGATATGAAAGGGTTGTTAAACGTGTTTTTGACATATTATATTTTCTTGATAACTCCAAATGATGAAACCTTTGACATAAAACAAAATTATTAATGAAAACTTATCGATGTTAAGCCGTATTTATTAATCTCTGCGGACTAAATTTAAGAAATTTTATTACCTCATTTAAGATTAATATTTGTCGCGCGTAAAATATTCAGTAGATTATGATGTAAGTAATTTAAATATAATACAGAATCGTATTTGGATACAAGGATTTGATGAAAGAATTAATGATTTGATATTGGGTGGATTTGAAATAATTTGAATTGGGGTTTCAAAATTTAAATTTATTATGATAAAGAAGCTATTTGAATAAATTTTAATGAAATAATTACCCACAATGAGGGGCATATATGTCAAATAAGGAAAAATGAAAATGGGTGAATTAAAAGATTGACAAGGGTATATTTGGAAATCAATATTCAGTGTCTCCAGCTTTAAATAAATGAAACCTCCATTTGCATTCGGCTCTCAGTATCAGCTACTTTGAGAGAAACGTGAGCCATTTTTCGTTCGCTAAGCGAACTGCGAAGAAAAGGAGAGGAAATACGAAAAATTCAGAGAGATTTTGGAGTAGGAGGCCTGAATTCTCTCAGAGCAGGAGATAAGGTTGAGCTCAGGCGAGTCCAGGTAAAGCATTTCATCCATGAATCCATGCTCATGGTTTTTTTTCATTATATTTTGCTTTTTTTCTTTCAACTTTTGTTTTTCAGAAATTTTTGAGCAATTATACGAGTTTTCTAGCATTCATTTCTGAGTAGTATGTGGTGTGGGATTCATTCCTTTTTTTGGTTGCTTTTCCGAATCTCTTTCTCCGTGGTTCTTGAGAATTTATTTGCCTGTTGCACCCTGGAATCAGAATTCATTTTCTCGTTGACGTTATGAATCTGTTTTTTTGAAAATTTGTCGTCGTTCTCCGTTCTGCAACATGTTCCTGGAATTTATTTTTCAGGCTGATGAAGGGTGCAGAATTATGGTTGATTAATTCTGGGTCTAGTTGGTTTCCTTTTTCTTTTCCCCCTGGTTTTTTATTCTTTTTCTTGTTCGTATGTAAGTTTCCTGCTACAGAACAACAATATGGATTGGTCAATTTTTAGAGAACGAATTTTTCCTCTTTTTTGGGTTTAATATAGTCGTGAATGATCGGGATAAGATTACCTATATTTGTTAGTGTATGTGTGTGTGTGAAGCAAATGCTCTGTCAAGATTTTTTAGTACAGAAGACTGGTAAGCCCAGAATTTTTCCGGGAATATAGGGGGAATACTTTGACTTGCAGCTCAAACAATTGTCTGAATTGCTGTATTTTAAGCTAAATTTTCGGAGTCATCCCTTAGACCAAAATGGTTGACTTTTAACGAGCAGAGATTTATTCCAGAATTTTACATTATATAACATGAATTTCATATGCCCCACCTGAATATTTTTCTCTCTTGTTGTTCAATATTTTCTATGGGTTTTAAATTTCGAAGATTTTTTTTCTTTTCAATTAAATTAGTTATATAAGCAAACCTTTCTATTTTTTATGTTTGATTTCGAGTCCTTAATTGTGATTGTTTCGTCCTGTTTCAGGTTCCCAGTTCTCTGTCTGCAGAAGAGGGGCGAAGTTGCTTTTAAGCTATTAATCAATGGGTTCAATTGCAGAACCACCGCCAGAAGTAAATTACAGCAAGCCCCTAGGAATCCGATTTATAGAGTACATAAAAAGATCGGCCATTTCTTACAAGACTCATCAAGCCATTGTCCTTATAGTAACCTTCTTCGCTTACTTGACCTACCATGCTACTAGGAAAACAACGAGTGTTGTAAAAAGTGCTCTTGATCCCCAGTCTCCCGATCTAGACTTGAAATCGCCCTTCTCGTGGAGAAGGGCTTATTCTCACAAGCCATTAGAAAGCACTAGGAATTCATGGGTTCTTGGAGCTGGTTGGGCGCCGTTTAATGGTGCTGATGGAACAGCATTGCTTGGCGAGCTTGATGTTGCTTTCCTCTTTGTGTATGCTGTGGGGATGTTCTTTTCTGGGCATGCAGGAGATAGGATGGATCTCAGAATTTTTCTAACTATAGGGATGGTCGGAACTGGTTTGTTTACGGCCCTTTTTGGTATTGGATACTGGGCGAACGTCCACTTATTTTATTATTATTTGATCGTCCAAATGCTTGCTGGCTTGTTCCAATCTACTGGATGGCCCTCAGTCGTTGCGGTAGTTGGCAATTGGTTTGGTAAGAAGAAGAGAGGACTTATAATGGGTATCTGGAATGCTCATACATCTCTTGGTAACATTACCGGTTCTGTGGTTGCTTCAATATTGTTGAAGTATGGATGGGGTTGGTCCATGGTTGTCCCTGGTTTAGGAATTGCTTTTGTGGGCATGGTGCTGTTCTTTTTCTTACCGGTTAGCCCTGAGTCTGTTGGAGCTAGTATGGATGACGATGAGTTGCTGTCTCCCAGGAAAGAAGGAGAGGAAGTAACAGAACCATTGTTGAGAGCAAAGTCAGATGATAAGGATGCTGTGGGATTCCTAGAAGCATGGAGAATTCCTGGGGTTGCCCCCTTTGCACTTTGTCTTTTCTTTGCTAAATTGGTGGCGTACACATTCCTCTACTGGCTACCATTCTATATTAGCCATACAGGTACATGAAATTTCCCAGTTTAAGATCTTTTCAGTGTTTTTATGTCACCTAAGCTCATTGTATTTCGTTCTTGTTGCTGCAGCTATTGAAGGGAGATACTTATCGAACGAGGAGTCTGGAAACCTCTCGACGTTATTTGATGTCGGAGGGGTGGTTGGTGGGATCCTGGCAGGCCATATTTCTGATCGTTTAGGTGCTAGAGCCATAACGGCAGCGAGTTTCATGTACTGTGCCATTCCAGCTCTCTTCTTCTACAGAAGCTACGGGCACGTCTCGATGACTCTAAACATCATACTCATGTTGATCACGGGCATGTTTGTGAATGGGCCTTATGCTCTTATAACGACTGCAGTTTCGGCTGACCTGGGAACACACAGCTCATTAAAGGGCAACTCGAAAGCACTAGCCACAGTTACCGCCATTATAGATGGAACGGGCTCTATCGGGGCTGCCATTGGACCATTGCTAACAGGATATATTTCAACTAAGAGCTGGAGTGCTGTTTTCACAATGCTAATGGGTGCAGCCCTGATAGCTGGTCTGCTTCTAACGAGGCTGGTTGTGGCTGAGGTGGCTGCAAAGATTCAAGGGTTGAGGTCAGAGCTAACAAGGTCGAGGTCTCCCGAAACAGAAGTATAGTTGTTCTAAGGTGCCGTAAATGTTCTGATTGCTTACAACTAAATGTCATCAATTATCTCTTTGATGAGTTACTGCAGTCGATATGATTGAAGAAATGGTAAAAGACTTGAGAGTTTGCTATCTCAGAAAGAAGAAGGTGTTTTATATCCATCCTTCTTCATGGTTTGAAATTGTGATGGGAAGAAGTAGTGGTTCACTTGTTTTTCACTTGTAAAACATGGCTTCGTTGTATATTCTTGTATGAATATGGGTTTGGCCATCGTCCCCCAAGAAAAGGCTAGAGGAAATGATTATCAAGATTTGCAGATTATCATGTGTTTGTTTGTCTGATAGAAGGATTAATTGTACACATCCGTCCAATTCGATGTCTTTTTTCAGTTGTGATTTGGATGTGATGTGCATTATTGTATCAAACTACTAGAACTCAAACGTACTGATTAAGTGGGTATTTCCCATTTCTTTTCCTTGTGTAGTTGGATGCCCTTGTGAGACTTCGAGGAGCTGTTCTTGTAGTCGGTCCCTCTTTCAAGAACTTGAAAGGTTGTTTTACAACTGAATTTGAAGCTCAACTATTCATCGAAAATGATATAGTTATTTGAGATCCAGTGTTCCTCTCTTTCTCTCCTCTCTTGATTGCTTTCTCTTGTCAAATTCTTGCATTTTTCAGCGTCCGTTTTCTTGTAATCTAAGAATTAGGTGAGTAGAGACTGGACCACTCCATTAAATATTTTAGGTCCCATTCGACATGTATATTTTGTAGAGGCAAGTACAATTCAAGTTCCTCACCACTGCAACTTGAGTGTTAATACCAACAGCATAGCCCTGAGACCGGGATTCTACATTGTGAACAAGGAAAGAAATTTATAAATAACTCTACAAACAATATTTCAAACTACTTGGATTAATTCATGAGAAAGAAGCACATAAGCCCCAACCCTGCTTCACTCTGGTATTGATAAAGTCTGAAAAGCAGCAATATTTTGAAGAAACTGGATATACAACACAATGATTTATTACACAATGTGAAACTTTGAAACTCAAACATCAAGCTTTAAAGATCCGTGGGCCCTTTCTTGAACTCAATCAAGCTTTCTTGAAGGGATTAGCTTTCGGATCAAAACAGCCCCTTCAGGAAGATACTGATGTTGAATAATTAATTTTGTCAATGCAGATAGAAGGTTACAGAAAAATAAAGCTACGGCTTTGAATGATTCTGGTATTTCACACTCTTGAAGGACCTGTTAAATCAGTCTCAACTTGACATAACAAGAAGTCGTTTTCCAAACCCAAAGGAAACAAAAAAACGCTTTCTCTAATATTTTGGGGAAAATACCAGAAGGGCCTTTATCCAGAAAGTTGTGTGTATATTAACAATACATCAAAACCACAACTTATCATACCTACATCCAATTAGTGAAGCCTTGTTTTGTTTAACAGAAAAGTCCTTGTGCTCTGGCTTTTCCTTTCTCCAAAACTATATGCAGCTCTAGTTCCAAACTTCTAATGCTTCTGCAGATCTCGTCTCTCTATTTTTCTCTGTTGCAACAATAGAAAGGTAATCACCCTTTTAGTAAAATGCATGTCTAAATGGTTGGGATAAAGGCAATCCGCATGCGTGCAAATTGATGAACTAATAAAACCATGATCCGCAAAATTGCAATTTAATACAGCAATGGTACGGAAAGAGCTGAGGAGAGGAAACAAACTCGAACGTTTGTGGCAGTTTTAAATTTGAAATGTTATATCATTCACAAAAAGTTAAAAAGTAACAAATCACAAAATCAATTGACTTGCTCCAACTAACAATTTGGTTGTGAAGGTGTGAAGAATGATTTTGGACATTTTATCACAAGAAGCCTTGACCTTTGAATATTAAAGTTTGGATCTTAATTTCTTTCTCTAATTCCTATAAAACTTTAGTATTCCAAAGAAACTCTAGGTGAAATTTCTAATATACAATTTCCAATAAGCAAGATGGCTCCCAGAAAGTAAATTCATTAATACGAAGCCGCAGAAAGGCAGCAAACAACAAATCTATCAAACTGAGAAAATACTTTAGAAGAGAACTCGGACAACTGTTTCTGAAATGAGTATTGTTATACCTAACTTAGGACCCCATGATTACACCAGCATAGATCATATATTTGTACATGTCCCACAAGGAGTATGATACAACAGGACAGTATACTGAATACAAGAGCAAGTGCAGGTGTACTGCAGCATCACATTCTCTGCCTACTCAGTCCATTATCATTTGATTCTAGGAGTAACTTTGACTTATTCAGGATCAGTATAAGTCATAACAAATCTTCAAGTTTTCAAGGACATTTCTTCCTGTCGAACAAGGCCACAACCTTTCTCCTTGATCCTTTATTTGAGCCAACTTTTCTAGATCTTGCAAATCTAGATTCTGATATACTACCAAAACTCTAATAGTCCAGAGCACAAATTCATGTTTTTTTATAATATCTTACCAAGAATCGGCATTTTCTGGAGAAATGAAGCCGACAAAGACAAAAGTTATGTCCTTCGAGTTACCTCATCCTTTTCCGGTTTCCAACATCAATTGAAGCTTAGCATGTCAAGCTCGCTAGGTTTCCTGTAGATTTTATTCTCTACCAACTAAAAGAAAAAAGAGAGCAATAACCAACCAGAAAGCAAAGCAATAAAGGCTCCAAGAAGATGAATCCTATTCAAACTAGTAAATAAGCCATGGATGCCTCAAATCCTAGCTCTCTAATGTAAAATGAGAAACCCAAACAAATTACCAATTTGTTTGGTCCATAGATTTTGATGAGGAAAGGAAAATGTTAGGAAAAAAGGAATTATGAAATCAAAAGAATATAGATTTCAGGTTTCTTTAGTTTTCTCGGACCATAAGTTGAGATAAAATGGGAAGAAAGAAGGTGAGTGTTGGAAGGAGAGATGACCATATAGACTTTTCTCTCATTTTTCCCAAGTTACACAATATTTTCGCTCAAGTTTTCTTTTCCTCAGTATGTTCCTTAGTATGCAAACAACCAAAGTTATCTTCTCTAGGTGTTTTCTTTTCTTTTACTCGCAAAATACTTGTAACAAACATAGCTTACAAGATCAATAAAGAGAAGAAATTGACATACTAGCTGTCGAAAACTCTTGAAACTAAATGCTGTGCTCGATGCTGCGCACTTGGAAAATGGCTATAGAAGAATTTCCCCATTACTTCAATCAACTACACTGACTGTCATGTATCAGGCAGGCACATTATTTAAGATCCAGGGGACTTCAGTTATTATATGGAGCAAACGATATCCTGCCATGTTGTAAACGCGAGTAAAACTGAGAACTTATCATGTCATTCCACTAGGTGAAGACATGTTGCAATAGGAATAAATTTATAATCTCAAGATTTCCAACTCCAGTCTTAAATTCTGAAACCACCCTGTTATTGTATTTCCGAGTTTCTATCCATGCTAACAACTCAAATAGCACTTCTACCCAACACCAAAGGAAAGGGATCCCACTTATCCCCTCCAACACCTTATGGCCACGGCTAATGGGCGAACTTGACTGAACCTCATGCCAGTGGCATACGTTTTCAATGCATTCGTGTTCAATATAATCCTATCACATAGCAAATCACTCAATCAAATTCTTATCCTGAACAATCTAAAACTAGCCACAACGCAGTCATTGTTCAATGAACTTGGCGGAGCGCTTGAAATACAATAAAGTCAACAAACATCAGGTTTATCCACAAAACTAAATGAAAATGATTTCTAAAAAAAGGAACAGAAAGAATTCTTCGAGGGAACACCTGTAATCAAGTCAATCAAGTTCAGCCCCGCCGAGGGGGAGTGTCATACGGCGTCATCGCCAGGCTTCTTAGGCTTGCGGTATTTTTCTTCCACTTGCTTGGCAGTAAAAAGGGCCTCGTACACGACCTTCTTGATATTGGGAACCTTGTAATTCTGGGCTATGTAAATTCCGCAGACTGTTCCCGCAATGAAGGAGAAGCTGCTTCTTATTATGCCCATCTCCCACTGCACTATTGACTATTGTATTTCTTCTTCCTCGGTAGAATAACAGCAGCAAACAGAGATCAGGGTTTTGCTTTCTTCTGGGTTCTCACCACTTTGTTTTGTCTAACGATTCGAGAGCAATCTAGAAAATGGCCAATTCCCCCGGAATCGTCCGCCCCGCGCAGCTCGGCTGTTTCCGCTTGATGGTGTCTGATAAAATGCCAGTGGTTGCTAAAGCCGTGTTTGGAAGCTTCTAATGCCACTTCTTTCACTTAATTAATTCAAATTAATATTATTTCAAAGAGTAGCCAATCTTGTTTTCCTTTATAATTTAGTTTAGATAATGAATAATTAACAACATTTTTTATTTATTGTATATTTTAGTTAGTTTTATTGTATAAAATATCATAAATTGTTGACATTATTTTTATTTTAAAATATGCTTCTCTTATATGTAGGCACTAATTTTTAGTAAGAGAATATATTATTTATACCCACTATTATTTTACCTTTTTTTTACACATTTCTCTAATTTTAAATATTATTAACTTGTAATATTATTCGAATAATATTATATAAAAAGAAACAAATATAAAAGTAATAGAATGTATATCAATCGTTTTTTAAGTGCCTACATTAATATCTATCAATAATTTGTGACACGTTTTATGTGTATGCAAATTCTATAATATTATCTAAAATAAACTATTTATTATTAGATTAAATACACTTTGTGTCTCTGAATATGCATTTTATCTTATTTATACCCTTAAAGTATGATAGGTAACAAAAATATCCTGACAAAATAATTTGACATTGATAAGATAAAAATATCATTCCCTTATACTTTTTTTTTATTCTATTTTCTAAAATATGTTTTATTAAAATATCTCTCGAAACTATTTTTAGTGATATAAATTTTTACTCATATTTTATTTTAAAAATGATATTTATAATTTATAATTTTTTATAAATTATGAAACGTAAAGAAATGTTTATAAGCTCAATATATGCAAATATATTTTATAAAGTAAATAAATTATGTGGGTTAATTTCACTTTTATACCCAAATTTATTAACTTATAAATTTTATTCAATTACATGTCCACATACTAAAAATATATATAGAATATTATATATTAACTATCTTATAAATTTACAGATTTTACAGTATATATAAGTTCAATTTAATATTTTAAATTTGTATTAAAAATTTACTTTTATAAAAAGTTCAATATGTATAACAACACACTAAAAAATTATATAAATTATTTACGAGTTGTGTAAAAAATATAAAAATTATAAATTCATGGGAATTTGTCGGGCATGATAATTTTCATCAGTCCCGATAGACGCGTCTCACGCTCGTCCCGTTGCTATTACTAATTACATTAACACCTTTAAAAAAAATATATCTATAATTTCCAAAAAGTAAAAATATTTACTCAAAAGAGTTTAATTTAGTGGTAAAATTATAGGCATAAAAAATTGTAAAATGGGAGAGAAAAGAAAGCAGGGGCATGGAGATGGAGGGGTGGGTAAGGGTAACTACCGATTCCAAACAAGAGATTTAAGTAAAGGACAAAATAAAGGTAGATAGATAATTCTGCTTGCAGAATCTCGTTCTGATATTTTTATATTTTTACTCCCATAATAAAATATATATACAACAAAATTTACCCGCAATTACCTTTTCCCGCAAAAAGTCTCTCATCTCCGCATAAAAACAGAGAAAAAGATCACAGATTTCTACTTATCTGCCGACGCCTTCAAATTCTCCTTTTGTAATTGTAAGCAATTTTTGTTGAATCTTGTTGTTCTCGTTTTTGTTTCGTAGAATTCGCACGTATTTGGGTATTTACTCGTATAGGTATGCCGACTGATTCGTGCGTTGATTCGTTACTGTTGTAACTGTTTAATGTTTATGATTCAATCAGTTTCTGTTTCTTTTTTGTCGATTTTTTTGATGCCTTGTTGTTTTCTGATGGTGTGAATGTTGTGTAGAATTTTGCATTTCGTTCTTAGGGTTTGACTTGCGTGCTCCCCGTTTTGACTGTTGTGGAATGAGGTCTCTAATCAGAAAACTCAGTGTTGTCTGCTAGCAAATTAGTTTGAATTCTGTGGGAATTTATGGAGAATTAATGTTTTTCTGCAGGCCTGGGTTTGTTTTTTGTGCTTATGCAATAATGCTTGTGTGAATGGAAAATGTTATGGTTATCTTATTTATGTTTAGAGTTAAAAATGGATTCCACGATACCAAAACATGGAAAGAAGAGGAAAATGCAGTAAAATAAATTTCTTGAGTCAGGGTAACCATACTCTAAAATCTAAATTTTGAATTGATATGCATATTTTAGTCTCTAAGGATTCTTTTTCAGTATCACATCTTGCAGCTGCTTCTCATTGACTGAAGAGTAGATATCGACATAGTATTGGATTCAGTTCGTTATGGTTGGTAATGTACGTGTAAGGCTGTGGTTTTTAATATCCTTAAAACTTTTCTATTTAATGTTTTGACTTCATTTTCTGCAATTTGACTGCTCTTTTGCTTTATTATAACGAAAATGCTAGAAAAACAAGTAACAGTTTGTCATTCTGAAATCTGAAATTCGGAAGGGTTTTACTCCTCTTTATGCATTTCTCATCTTCTGATCTGATCTTGAACTATCTGGCTCATTTTGCAGGAGCTATTGTTGCGGACTGATGTTCTCTAGATAATATGAAGGGATCTCCCTTGAAACTTTTTAACTAATCTCTGTTATGTGCTTCTGAGTTGCTGATACATTATGGTTGGTTTTGTGGAGGAGGGACAATGCTGAATTTACTCTCATGAAAAATTTGGAATTTGGCTTTGGGAGAAGAACTGTATATATTTCCCATGGGTGTGAACTTCTTGTCCATTTCTGTGGTCTGTACCGTTATGAGCCTCATTGGCCTCCAGTATTGGACAGATATGTCACTTGAAAAATATAAATCAGATGGTTTGATTGTTGATGATTTTATCAATTCGGAGGATGCAAGCCATGCCTTGGAGCTGCTATTGGGTTCATACACCACTCTTGCATTGGTGGCCAGTTTTGCACTTAATGTATTTATCTTGATAATTTTAAGCCTGAAGGTAATTTTCTCCAACCTATCTGATTAATTTAATTTCTATTTTTTTTTTCACTCTATTGAAATGGAATGGACCGAATGGCACACCATTCGGTGTTGAAACTAGTCTTATTGTATTAAGTCTTTAAAATCTTGTTGGAGGTTATAGCATTCTGTTTGAATCTGCGGGAATTTATTGATATTTCTGCTTTGTCATGGTCATTGTTTAAATCTGTATTGTCGGGGTTCTTCAGCAAACAATAAGAATGCTCACACACTTGCTCTTTCTATTGCAGACAATATTCTTTTCAGAGTTGTATACATCTGAGATACGGAAAATGCTTGAACGGCTCCTTAATTATGTCATTTACAAGGTAATTCAGCTGCATTATACTTTAAATTACAGCATGATTTTTCTGCTACACGTAATCAGGTTTGGAGCTGTATTCATTTGTTTGCTTTTCTTTCTTGGAAATATTTTTCTATGCCAGGAAGATTGTATGGTTTAGATATGTCCTATGGATGCTACACTGTTTTTCTTTTTCCTTGGGTAACTATTGGGAAGCATATGCTACTTTGGGATGGGGATGATTACTTTTTCATGCTTCAAGTAGGGGACAAAGAAAAGCACTCCAGTCTCCATGTTAATTTCAGATAGATGCTTAAAATTTTTTATGGTTATTCGCCAGATTGTTATTTTTCCGATCATTTATGATCAGATATTAGATTTCTTTGAGCTTATTTTTCTCTGGATATTCTCGAGATTGTAAATTCTCAAAATTCATTTAATGCTTTAACTGTATTATCTCTAGCAATTAGATTTCTTTGAGCTTACTGTGTACCCCTGCTTCCTTTATCCACAATTTCATACCAAAATTGCATTGCTCCTTGAGGCTAGGCTGTGGAGACCAGCTAAAACTTTGTCTTTCTCCACCTGCGAAATTGTTTGTTGACCACAATGATCTCTATGTATCAACCATGAGATTAAATTAAGTCGATGAGCATGCACCTTATTGAAAAAGATTTGTGACCTTGCTTTGGTTCTCCACTCTGCCTTTCCTCTTTCGTTTATGTGTTGTCATTTCAAATATCTCTTCACCTTCCCTTTCTTTCTTTTTGGTAATTTTACCAATTGTTATTTGTTAACTCAAAAGGTAATAAAAGCTTTGATTAGTACAATGCCTTATCTCATTGTTATATCTGGTGGGCTGTATGGATCCTATTTGTACACTTTGCTTAGTGAAAGGCCATTGTGAAGTTTTAAGAACAACTTCTGTCCTTTGTAATTACCTCATTGCTTGAATTTTTTTTGTAACCTCTTTTCTAGGATACCAAAAATACCAGTTCAATTACTATTAGAAGTATTTGAGTATGCCTCAACCATTTCAATCATTTATCCGTGAATTTTTCTTCACTGGTTTCCACCACCCAAAATGTACTTCTTCTTCCTATTTTTCCATCTCACTGAAAAGCCTTCACTGTCATAGTTCCACAGAATAGGGCACGGGGGGTTTTTGGTTTTGTTTTTTCAATAAATTTTGGTGGCATATTTCATAGTTCCACAGAATAGGGCATGAATTTGGTTGATGACTTTTTCCTGTGGAGAAGACGCACAAATGCACTTCACAAGCCTTGTCAACACAGTTGGGTACTGGTCTAAGTGGCCCTAAATGCGTAAGCTCATGTCCACAAGTAGGAGCACCCTAACTCCATAATTACTATCATGCATGGTTTTGCAGCTTGAATCAGTGAAGTTGAATGCTAAGTGTGGTTGAATTGAAATTTGATAATTGTACCTGTTTGACTAACCAAGTTACCAAATATACATGATTGTATCTTTTTGTCCTCTGGATAATCTTGTTTTACAGTTGTTTGCGTGTTCAAGAGCTGTGATTGATTAGCTTTTTACAGGGAACTTTTCTTCCCTTAGTAGTCCCACCAACAGTATTTCAAGCAGGACTATGGTCAACTTGGTTAGGTGTGCTTTGTTTCTTGAAGGTATTCACTGAAATTATGCAAGCAGATATAGGCTTTATGTGATTGCTTATATTTGATGGAATTTATTCATGCACATTGAACAGATGTTTCAAGCTTTGGCTAGGGATCGTCTTGAACGATTGAATGCTTCTCCTTCTGCTACTCCATGGACATACTTCCGTGTATATTCTGCGCTGTTGCTTGTTCTCTCTGTTGACTTGCTCTGGTATTTGCTAGTGCAATTGCTATTTAATTTTATTTTCATTAGAACAAAAGTTAATCTTGTATTTGAGTTGAAGAACATGAAATGGTTGGCCATGACAGTGCAAACAATCTTAAGAAAGTATTGTGTTGTGTGGGATAGAAGTTTCCCCCAAATTTGCTCTATTCTCTCTATGTTTACTAGTTGTTAGGGTTTATTTATTACACAAGTATGTAAAATGCAGGTTATTTTCTCTGTAGCTATATCCTTAAGAGCTTCCTTGAGGAGCTTTACTATACCATTATTTTTATGTAAGAAAGGAAGCAACTTCACCTTTCAGAAGAATCTCTCAATAAGCTTCATGTTGTGTGTGCTCCTCCCAGCCTGTTCGTGTTGAGGCCATTAAAATCCATCTCAGCACCCTGTCCTGTCAGTAGTTCTTTTGTTCCTTATTTTCTATTTCACCCTTTCCTTTATTCTTGGCATAAAACACCTCCATATTTCCCAATGATTTTGATAATGCTTCCTTTGCACTTCTCTCGAAATGTATTATTTCTTGTGGGCAAACCTATTTAGTTCCATCCAGTCTCATGATGCCACCAATTTTCTTGTTTCTTGATCTGTCACTTGGTTTCAAGTTGCCTTCTGCTATGGGCGAACATGTCAAGATGCTGTAATCTTGCATGCTTGATATATTCTTGAATGAAGACCCATATTCCATTTTTAATTGTATACTGGGTGCACAGTTTGTAGTTGTAGATTAAGGGGTGCTTTTCAATATACAGAAATCCTTGGACAAATTCATTTAATTAGCCATACAGGCAAGAGAGTACCTAACTTCTGGGACTTTAGATATGTGGAGTGATAATTGGTGGTGACTTTAGTACATACCTTGCTAATTCCTAGCATACATGTCCGTTGTGCATGTATGGATTTCTTCAATTTCTTGCAATAAATGTTATAGTTTCCTACACCAAATATTGACCCAGGCCCAAACTTTTCAAGTTAATCTGCACACAAGTCTATGCTTTCTTTATGTGGGCTTACCCAAAACTTCTAACTAATTTCATCTGTTATTCCAGGATATTGCTGTGTCTGACAATACACAATGCAGCAAGTTCATCAATGTTTCTGTTGTTATTTTTTGAGCCTTTAAGCATTGCTTTTGAGACGTTGCAGGTAATGCTGGCTTTTTCTAGAACTGACGGCATTATCATATGCAGCTCCCATCGTTGCTGACAGTTTGCTATCTTTAACCTGTAGGCCATTGTGGTTCATGGGTTTCAGTTGCTTGAAATATGGTTGCATCACTCGGCAGTAGATGGTGCAAGTTGCCGATTATCAAAAATTTTTGATGTATCCCCTGCTGGTAAGTTTCAAAGTTCTCTTCAATTGCCTTTTTAGTATAGCTATTTTTGTTTAAAATTAATTAGGGTTTTATATTCCAGAGTTCCATTTCCATCTTTGAAGAAACATATTTTTGTTATAATCAGGTCTTCAATGAAAAAGTTGTTGCTGATTTTCTTTTAATTTTCCAAATTGCTGCTTCTCTGCATATAAGTTTGTTTCTGTGAAGCAGAAGTAAACTTATATATCCACATGCAGTTAATACAAAACTGTTACCACATTAGGTGTCATGCTGAAGTGGACAGCTTCGAAAACAATTTTTCTGGTGCTTTAGAGTTTAGCTTGTATCTGCTGATGTTGAAAGAGGGAATGGCCTACTTTTGATGTGGAACTTTTTGATAGAATGCCAGCAGATATTGGAGCTTTCCATTTGCAATTCTCTTTTATCATTCTTTTTGGAAAAAAAATTCATTCTGGCTTGTATCCCATGTGCATAATTACATTTGTCCTATACTACAGCTAGTCGTGATCCAATATGTTGCCATTTAGTTCTCTGATGCTGCACTTTTTGTCCTAGGTTCCTTGGGGGAATGGAAAGGCATCCTCATCCGGAATTTTGGCTTTTTCCTTGACATGATGACAATGTTAATGGCTCTAGCTCACTATCTGCACATTTGGTGGCTTCATGGCATGGCATTTCATCTTGTTGATGCTGTCCTTTTCCTGAATATCCGTGTAAATGTTCTCTCTAATTACTACTGCATTTACAATCCATGTAATCCCTTTGATCATGTTGTTATGCAGGTGTATCTTATTATCCTCCTCATTTGTTGTCTGTACTTATAGTACCTCTTACTGTTTTAGGCCCTTTTAAGTGCAATTTTGAAACGTGCTAAAGGTTTCATCAAACTACGTATAGCTCTGGGAACCCTTCATGGGGCCCTTCCTGATGCTACATCTGAGGAGCTCCGAGCATATGATGATGAGTGTGCTATTTGTAGGGTAATTTTAACTAATGTTTTTCTTCCATATCTCATATAGTTTATTCAATATCCAAGCATGTGATACATTGAAAATTGGCAGGAACCGATGTCAAAAGCGAAGAAGCTGTCTTGTAAACATCTTTTCCATCTTGCATGCTTGAGGTCTTGGTATGTTGGTATAAGCTGCTGTCTTGTAAACATATTCTTTGTTGTAATTTATTTATTCTAAGATGTAAAATTTTTATTGATCCAATAACAGGTTGGACCAGGGTTTAAGTGAGAGTTACTCTTGCCCCACTTGTCGGAAGCCACTTTTCACGGGCAGACCTGAGAATGTGGTCAACACCACGGCTGCAGAAATTTCAAGAGATGAGCAACTTGCTCGTCAAATGAGTACTGGACTTGATAGGCCAAATCTTCCTGGTCATAATACGCATCCTGGAGTCTTTAATAACCCGTCACAGAATACAGAAACTGGTGATTGGAGGTCTGGTTTGCTCTTGGTGTCAATTCATTCACTTGGACCTTTTCTTTATTAATGTGAAGACGAGTACTTGTTATTTATTTAGCTGGGAGGAAGATAGCAGATGCCACTAACTTTATTATTCTTATTGCTGTGACTGTAGGGTTTCTCTGTCATATTATCTAATGTTCTTATTTCGGAACAAAGTTCCTAAATTTAACAAGAACATAAGTTCAACAAGAAAAGGTTGGGTACTGGAATGGGCATAACTGAATGCTGGTTTTATAGCAAGTTTCATGCGATTAATTTACTAAATATGGGTACATGTTGACTGGTGCATCTCACTTTTTTGCTTGTATACTTTTGGTTTCTGATTTGGCCTGCTCTGTCCACCAACTTTTCTTCATTCAGAGTTTAGAATTAATGGTAGTTCTTTCTGCTTTCCTTTGCGCTCCTTTTCCTTATAGGAGGAGCGGAATTGATTCAAGTTGGTTGGGTTTAGACGGAGCTGGACCATCTGGATTTAGTCGTGTTCAGATGGTAATGAGGCAACTTGCAGCTGTCGGAGAGACTTATGCCCAGACTGCCCTTGAAGATGCTGCATGGAGTCTGTTTCCTCCAAACTCCTCTCAGGCTAGTACATCCAGATCAGCCATCCCCCCTGCTGGTCCAATACGATATCCTAGAGATGCTGGTGGATTGCATGTAAGGTCGACATCAAGTGTTCCAAATGACAACTTAGCAAATATGATTGCCATGGCTGAAACAGTTCGGGAGGTGCTGCCCCACATCCCTGATGACATAATCTTCCAGGTATAAAGTTCAGCTCAATATTTATACTGAAGAGAATTTTCTGTCTGCATTATTTTAGATATTTCTCATGCCTTGTGACATCTAGCTTTACATCCTGATTCCAACTACTTGTCTTTCACATTAATATCTGTTGTTGTCATAATTTAATCCATGATTATTGGAATTGTACACTTTGTTGTTTTTTCTTCAGTAAACAAATTCCATTAAATACACGAAAGTATATGGATAAGCTACCCAATAGTCCCAGAAAATATATCTGGCGGCTGATTGCTACCAAACCAATTACACTTCGTGCCCATTTAGCAAGATCATGGGCATACACATTAGGATCTCTACGACGATAATATCAGAGAACGAGAATGATATTATTACATTAGGACCAACTATAATATAAGTCTAAAATGTTTCTTTCACAATTTCACAGAGAAACAATCATACTTGTTTGCATCATAAACTATGTGGCATACTTGTGGGTCTGATTGGTGGGATTCATGTTATCTTCAATATAAGACGGCCTCTTACACTTGCCTCTTTTCCCCTTTTCCTGAGAACCTTCTCATATTTTCAATTTACTGGTATTTGCAGGATTTGCAACGGACAAATTCTGTGACGGTCACTGTGAATAATCTTTTGCAAATGTGATGCTAATTGATCTTTTATCTCTAAAGTTCTTTTCTCTGAGACCTAGTGAAGGCTAAAAGCAGGTTCAGGCTCGGGATGCATGAAATTATCTGGTTTTGCGCCTTTTTGTGCATAAACCTATAAGCTTTACTGCTGTACATAGAAGCATCATACCAAAAACATTCCTTGGGGAAATGTGCAAATAGTTACTCTTGTAAGGAAATAAAATAATTTCACTCTGTATGAAACTATGAATGCCCAGACAAGTGGGCTTTTGTTGCATCACAATGGTGTATCAGCCTTGATCTTGTCTTGAGTATCCTTTGCGACGCCTTGACCTGTGGCTCATCCAATTGATTGTTACATCTGATCTCACTTGTAACTTCGTGATCAATGGCACAAAAGCTAATTTTCACAAAGATGGTGATCAAATTCCAGCATCTGAGAAATTTGTGAGAAAGTGGAATGGACAAAAGTAGATTGGTTTCATTTACTTTTATGTTGTTGAAGTATATAGTTTGCTTGGCTTTCAGAGCTTTCCAACTCTGATATCCTAGAGGTTTCTTCACATTTTATTGCATGGTATCCACTATCTTGTTCCTCGACTTTCTCTTTTCTCAACCTTTGATACAGATGAGATGCTAAAATATGCGCACATCCTACAACTGAGTCCGAATTTGAGTAGACCCCATTTTCTTGTCTGTACGAGTCTTCTCTTTCACAGTGCATGCTTTGATTTAGAGATTTATTTGTATTTGATTAGTTTTAATATGTTGTTAACTTTGACGAATGAATCATCTAATTGAACCGTATCTGTTGGAAGGATATTTATAGTACTTGTAAACAGTCTTTTTCATTATTTATTTTGGGATTTGTACATCAAATCTTAATCTTTTGTATTTATTTGACGCTGTTCCGATAGCTCAATAAGTTTTACCAAATGTTTGGGATTTGTACGTCAATTTACAAACATTTACAATAATTAATGGAGTTCAAAATAGTCTAACTCACCTAGTTTCAACTATAACTGTATCAGCACTACACATAGATAATAGCTAGATTCAACAAGCAATGGATTTGGATTTGGAGCTGCAAGTGCAAGTGGAAAGCAGATATCAAGGTTTGATATCAGATCCAAGAAAACATTAACTAGATGATTACAATTATATTCCTGCCAGGGATACGTCCTACATGATAGTTATAATTGTATATACTGTGCAACCTTAATTTTGACTCTATTAAACATTTCACTAAAACCAAATGAAATTAGTATTACATGAGTGAGGGTGAGAGTATAACACCATTCTCATATTTTAATACAAAAGAGATGCAGAAATGTTTCCAACTCTTTCATCTTACCAACATGTTGTGATTGGGACTTTTCCTAGGTGAAGCCAACACCTGAAAATCCTCTCATTTGTTTGTGGGGTACTACTACTCCCTACACCCCACTTACTTCTTTTCCAAAATGATGTCATGAAACGTACACACACCCACACACTACAACAAGTACATGAAACATCATGTTTCCCAAACAATGACTTCATTTAGAAAAGCATTCACAACCCACTTCAAAATTAAGTTAAAATATATAAATACTTTTTATCTTTTATAAAATTATAGTTACATCATACCTTATGAGGAATGTCATTATAGTATTTTTCAGAAAGTTTTGTGTGAATTCTGCTTTGCAATTACAACTATGATCTCGATAAACATATTTATGATTTTATAAAAGTCTTAAAATATTTATATATCATCCTAACCTTAATCAATATAATTTACCCTCTAGAAAAGGAAGGCCCCAATTTGAATTGAATACTAATCAATGCTGCTGATTGAAGTCCGACATATAGTCTTCCAAGAAAGGGAAAAACAAAAATTACTTCGTACCTGTACAGCATAAATTACAATGGATTAGTTCATATGCAAGGAATTAATTGACCAGTAAATGCAAGAAAGATAAGATGCATTATGGAGGCAACACGTAGCCTTTGGGCCCTGAACGTGAGTCCTGTAGCTTGGGGTCTGTCTGAACTATCAACTGTTGGAGAATGTGAGGTTCGTGGGGGGAGACAGACACTGCCACCTGAACACTCATTTCCTGCTCAATCATACGTCTTTTCAAACACGTAACTGCATCTTCTACTCCAACAGTTTTTCTTGTCTCCTCAAACACATAACTCTTTGTTTAATTAAGATTCCAGAGCGAGTCGAGTTTATTAAATTCGGATCAATTACAATTAGTTTTTTAAAATTTGGTATACTTAAAAATATGTTTTTATTATTTAAGAAATTATTAATATTTTATTAATTATAACAGTTGTCTAACAATTAACCAAATTTACTAGTTTCAATTAGATTTTCCTCTATTTTCGATGGTGAAAGGATTAAAAATGCTTTTGTAGTTATGAATTATAATTTTAGTTATTGTTAAAAAATTTCTCAGTTTTCTTAATGATTTTTTTTAATTATAATTTTTCAATTTTTTTCATTTACTTTGTCCATTTTTTTTAAAAGAAAGAAATATAAGGTAAAGTCGACAATTCATACCTCCATTTAAGGATTATACAATTTCATTAAATATCGGGGGGCTACTTGTAACTTTTCAAAAAACACCGAATATTTGTAATAATGTCAAACCTCAAAAGAGCTCATCGTATAATTTACCCTTAAATTTAAATTAAAAGAAATTATATTTATATGTAATTGATGTATAATTTACAAAATGCATTACAAATATAAATATAATAATATTACAATATACGACTGATCAGTGTGCCAAAACTTAATTGCTGTATGTTTTTTTTTCTTTTCTGTTTGAGTTTGATTTCGTAATAAAGTTACTAAATATATCGTCTCAAAATATATTATTATTTTGATCTATATTCAATTTAATATCAAAATTACCTGAGCTCGAGCATAGAAATAAAACTCTTTATTTAATGCTTTGGTTCACAATTCACACGTACTTAGTTCCACATTCCCTTCTATATATCTCTTGAGAGAGAAAACAAGTTTCTACCATCACCAAACATGCCTCTAAGCTCATGTTTCTTCATCTTTCTTACATGCTTCATAGTGCATGCATGTGATTCTCATCAACTCCTCGGACTCTCTACCTCAGATTTTCAGAACAAGTTTTCTCCGGACAAGGTACGTATAGTTTCGTCCATTCCGTCAAGGGATCCAGTCCAGTATTACTTGTAATGGATTAGAGTTCACTTCACTATCTACGGCTTCTAATTTCATTACATATAATTTAAAAGTGCGACTTCATAGAATAAACGTGTGAGTGTAACATCAGTGCATGATATGAATGTAAGATAAAGATCCTTTATAGTGCTAGAACGTGTTTGCTTCTTCTTTATCATGCGTTTATATAGGAAAAAAGATGCAATTTAGTCCTGTAACGTAAAGGGTGATATTTTTTGTCTTACACAGATGAATTTTAGTAATTTAGTCATGTACTTTAAAATTTTAGCAATTTAATTGGGTCATGTGCGTAATTTTTCGCCCAATTTGGCTGAAAAAGAACTAAAATTGCAAAAATTTTAAAATTATAAGATTAATCGCAAAAATCAATTCGTACAGGATCGATAATGCTAGTTTTCACATTTATATAACATGTGTTGTACATGTAAAATGGTTGGTAATTTAATGAAAATGTCAAATTTATGTTAATTGTTTGCAGTTAAAGCAGAGTGAGGAGAGGCTCAAAGTCAGCATGAATCTCGGTCAAAATCCAATTGGTAACAGGATGCCTACTGTTGGTTCAGAAAGAAAGGAAGAAAAAGATGAGGGACTAAATTGCAAGAAAAACAAAGGTAATAGAGTAGGAGAGGTTTTGCATTTCAGCGAAGGAGACTTAATAGAGACAGATTATCAGCCACCCCATCGAAGATCTCCTATTCATAACAAATGAATTTGTCGAATTTTAGGTAATTACATTTTAGTCCCTATTTTATTTTAGGGTAAAAAAATATTTTATTATCTGAACTCTGGCCGATTTTTGTACTTTGTAATCTATTTTTTTTTCGTTTTAATTTGCCATATCAATTCAACGAGTTTTACAAATTATCATATTATACCACTTTCTAATGGAATTTTTTTATTGAAAAAGAGTCACGTGCAACGGACATATTATTTTTTTTATGAAAAGTCCCGAATCTGATTCTTTCATTGAGAAATGTACCTGTTCTTACAACAAAGAATGAAATGCAACATAAAATTTAACAAGCCCATAAGTGATTTTTTTGAAATAAGAAAGATTCTTGTACATGTGCACTGCATGTGATCTTTTTTCAGTAGGATAAGAGGTCTAAGTTAGTAATTTGCAAAACTCGTGTAGTTTCATTACAGTCCCTCCTGTGATACTCCAACCTTCCCATGAATTGGTTATTCCTAAACGAGTCATGAAGGGTAGAACGAACATACCCTGTCTCCACATTGGATCAAGAACAGGGTCAGAGGGATAAAAAAAACTGCTAATTCATACAGAGACATAGAGCCCGCCAACCAGCAACCAGAGCTGTATGCATTATATGAACGAAAAGCAACCGGTCGGGATCATTCAATACAATGGTATGAATATGATACCAAGACAAATTCATGAAAAATACCCCTTTATAAAAAAAAAAAATAGACACTATATAACTTTATTGCATTAAAAAAGACTATAATAAAAACAAACAAAAGTTTAGATATAAAAAAAATTACAAAAAAACTTAGAGTTCAAAGGACGAAATATTTTTTACCCTTTATTTTATGTATCACAAGATTATCATGTTAGGTTCCTACTTAATCATGAGTTATAAATCATGATGATAAATTAATATTATTCATAATGACTAAATAAAAATTTAAATTCTGACTACAATTAATCAACTTATTATTATCTCTGCTATAATCAACATATCTGCCCATGATTCTTGGCTATGGCCCAAAACATTTACAATGAGCTTAACTGAGTTTGATGCTTAGTCTCGTTTATAAAAATAAACTATTTTGCAATTGATGTGCATAAAATAATGTTGGCCCAAAGAAACCCAAACGATCTAGAAAAAAAAAAAAAAAAAAAGAAAGAAACAAGAGGCTCGTGACAGCCTAGGAGGCCCAAGTCACGAGAGGTCCCAAAAACACTCGATAGACAGCCCTGACAGGTGCCTCCTAAAAAGTAAAAAAACGGGTGACCTTGGCAGGTGCCCCCTAAAAAGTAGACGTATTGTGAACACTATAATTATACTAATTAACAACATTAATGTATTAAAAATAATAGACGATAAACTTGTTGTTGACGCGAATCTATGATCTCGATCTTATTGATATCAGAATTGGAGTGTAATTATACCAATTAACAACAAACTAATGATTACTTAACTAATAATCAAGAAATCAAGTCAAGCAATTTTGCTTTGTAGGGAATTGGCTCAATGAATTTTTTGGTTTGGTAATGATTAGCGTGCCCCGTGAATAGACAGTCTTTATCTGTTCTTCATGAACGTGAGACTCAGACAACCTAAATAAGTTGTTAGCAATGTCGTGGAAGATGAGCTGGTTACCATTACTACTAAAGCAAAAATGATCAAGCACTCACGAGGGATCATTTCATCACTTGAACCAAATCATAATGCTACAAGATCACCATTTTCTACATAGTTTGTAAACTAATAATTAAGGATAATTACACTTAAAATCCCCTTTAAAAATATAAAATTATATTTTTTCTCAAATTTTTTTTAATATTATACTTACACAACTTTAAAAAAAATTTCGTTTACACCTTATGACTTCCCTTCTGTTAGGATTTTGATAAAAAAATACTGACATTTGCCAAATATATATATATAATTTTAATTGAGCAATCTTTTTAATATTTTCATGTATATTTCTGTATTTATAAAAGGATAAATATAATATATATATATATATATGGAGTGAGGTTAACATCATTATAATTTTTCTCCTTTTAAGTACAAAATTATTACATAGGATTGATGAATGAGACGTAGAATTAAAAATTTATGTAAATTTTTTGCCAACATCAAAATATTTTGTTCAAATTCTAATAACAAAAGGGGGATAGAGATGTACATGTAATTTTAAAACTTCTTTGGGAAAAATGTATTGCTCATTTTCGAAGACATATAAGTGTAATTAACTCTAATAATTATTTTCTCATGAAAATTAAAAAAAAGTTAAAAAAATAAATTAAATATCGCTCGTACATAGAGTTCCATTCGAAATTGATGCCGACGACATTTGCTGATTGACAATACATAGACTCACATGTACACGAGAAATATTAAATCTAACTAAAAGTTTTGAATCATATCAGATCTATCGTAAGTAGCTAATTAATTATATAACAAATATTTTGCATTTTACACAAACGATTACACTTATCACGTGATTTGGTTAATTTTGATGGGATCAATCCGATTATTTAACCAAACATTGTACATGGTTATGATGGTGCCTGGAATGCAGCTTAAGAGTGTACTTGAAACATAAGAATGACTCAAGTGAGATTACTAGAGAGGAGTTATGGGTGAACAGGTCAATTATCTGCATATCTTTAGACATGTGATGTTTCCATGTAAGAGAACTAACTAGCCTTCTGTGTCTTGTTGATGCAACTTGCATTAGGGCAACACCAAAACTTTTCCAATTCTATATATAATCATTGCCCATCACAATATCAAAATTAACTACTCCAAGATTAACTAATCCTTAATTTATAACAATTAAATAATTATGCAATAAAATCTCTTCAAACCCTTTGGAATTTCAACTAATATGCATCTTGTGAATTGATTTTCTCCCCCAAAAATTATTTACAAAAATTGAATTTTTTAATTGTAATTCTTGACTTTTCCCCTTTTTTTATTGCATGTTTTTTGTGTATAAAAGGCCACCCTCATTGATCATTAATCTCCACACCCATCTCTTCATTTCTTACAACAATTTGAACTCCGAAAACCCTTTTAGAATCAAGAAAATTATGGCTCTCAAAACCTCAAGAACTGCTAGTTATAACCTTTTTCTCTACCTCAACCTTCTCTCCTATGTTCTTGTCGCCACCGCATGTGGCCCCTGCCCCAGCCCTTCATCTCCATCCCTAACACCGCCCAACAGCGGCGGTTCTGGTGGCGGCGGGTCTGGTGGTGGCAGTCCTGGCAGTGGTGGGTCTGGTGGATCTGCAACTTGCCCAAGAGACGCCCTGAAGCTTGGTGTATGCGCCAATCTACTCGGTAGAGCTGCGGGAGTGGTGGTGGGGAACCCTCCAACCACCCCATGCTGTTCGCTGCTGGCGGGGCTGGTGGATCTGGAAGCGGCGGTGTGCCTTTGCACTGCCATCAAGGCAAACGTTCTTGGCATTAATCTGAACATTCCGGTGTCTCTCAGCCTGCTGCTGAATGCGTGTGGAAGAACTCCTCCAACTGGCTTTACTTGCTCTTGATTAGGGCCATGCATGCATGCATGTCTTAATTGTGTTGTTAATTGTTTTCAATCTGGTGTTTAAGCCATGATGTGTGGTTTGGATTTCTAAAAAGGGGTGTGTGATTAGTGAAAGTTAATAAGGGTTAATTGAAGGGTTCGATTTGGGGATTGTTTAGTTTTTCGCAAGACTGTGTGATGGGTGAAATAAAGTGTCTGTTGGTTAATTAAGAGTGATTTGTGAATTCTGTTGGAGTCTTGTATTACAATGTACTAATTGTCTGAAAATAATGAACTTTAATGTCAGGAAATGTTGTCTTATTCTGGTTTTGTTTGTATCCAAATTAGGCTCAATGATTGTTCATGTCACTCGGGAATTATAATATGGTGAAAGATATTTTATCACATTTTGAAATTATATCAATAAAAGAATATTTTATGATTTATTATGGTTAGTAGATTGATTGTGATTAATACTATTTATTATGATTATTATTTTTTAATTATAATGATTAATTATGGTTAAATGGGGCAACATTCTTTTTTGGTCCATTTAAAAAATATTATTTTTATTTTTGGTACCACAATTGTTGCGAGTATCATTTTTGATCTCACAAAATATGAAAACACGTCTTTTTGGTCCCAAGTTAACGCCAGAGGCCGTTAACGGCCATTAACTTCTATTGATTCACGTGACTTTGACTGATTTTGACTCAAAAGCTTTGTTTAATGGTAGAAAAAACAAAAAACATATTTTTTTGGCACTATTAAAATATTTTTTTTTTGAAATGCAAAAGTAAAAATATTAGGAAAATTTTATTTTAATATATATAATATATAGTTCTAAATTTATAATGGTTTTTATTTCAGATAATTTCTAGGATCTATTTTACTATTTTTGAAATTAAATTATTATTTAGTCTAAAAGTATTAGATAAATTTTTAAATTAAAATTATTTACATTCAAAATAAATTATAGATAGCCACTATGTTTGTTTTCGTTTTTAACTTATTTCCGAGACAAGTCGAAACATACCCAATGTTTGCCATCATTCAAAAACACCTTATTTAGGTGTTTTTAACTATTTTAGCATAAAAATATACATATATATACACACATATACATAAATATATATAAAAAAGGCATGATTTGACAATAAATAGTAATTTTTGTCTCCCAAAATACAACATTAAACATATAATACTTATTTTAAATTATCTCCAAAAACAAATTCAAACATACATACTATCTCTAACACACACTTGTTTATCTTTATTTTTCTCTCTCTATTTCCACAAAACACAACAAAACACTCAGAAAATGAATCCAAACATTATGAGCATGTTTGTAATTATGACCCCATTATTTTTGAAATCACATCGCTCCTCATAACTCTATGTTTTTTTATATATAGTTTTAGTCCCAAAGTTTGAATTCTGTTCATTAATTCCCCTTCTAGACTTACCGGAGGCCGTGCTATTTTAGTCAGAAACTTAATAGAATTTAGGTTTGGGACTAAAATTTTGTATTTTTTTTACAACTATGGAATATAATGCGGTGAGTTAAAAATAATGAAACGAGAATACAAAAACACTTAGTTGTAGAAGGTAAAATGGAATTTTGGGTATGGGTAAACAAGTCATTTAGCTGTGTGTCTTTACATGTGATGTTTCCATGTAAAGAAAGTTAGGCAAGCGCTGGGACTTTGTTACTGCAACTTGCATTAGGGCAATGCCAAAGCACAGGATTTCGAAAGTCTACATAATCGTCGCATCTACATCGAAACCACTCCAAAAATTCAACGGTTTATACTAATTTAATATCAAATAATCATGCAATAAAATCTCTCATAACCTTTGAAACTTCAACTAACACGCGTCTCCTCAATTGATTTTCTCCCCAGAAATTTGAGAAAAGCTAATTACAACCCTTTTCTATACATGAACCTCTCAGCTACATTCTCGTGGCTACCGCATGTGGCACTTGCAGCACCCCTTCATATCCATCCCTATCATCGGGCGGGTCTGCTGGGGCCGGCCCAGATCAAGAATCTACAACTTGCCCTAGAGATACCCTGAAGCTCGGGCGTATGCGCCAATCTACTCGGGGAGCGGTAGAAGTGGTGGTGGGAAACCCTCCCATCACCCCCTGCTAGGCCGCGGTATGTGTTTGCACAGCCATTAGAGCCAACATTTTGGGCATTAATCTGAACATTCCGGTTTCTTTCACTACATTAAAAGTGGTCAACAACAATAAAAAAAATAGCATTGAACTAATTAAGATGTAAAATTTCCGTTACTCCATTCAACATATACACTCCACTCCACGTGTAAGGATATCATGTGATGTTGTTTCTCCGTTAGGAATGATTGTAACTATATATTTCAATTAATAATAATTAATCACTCTTATTTAAAAAAAAAAAAAACCAAAGGAAAATCTCCTTTTTTTTTTTGTGCCAACATGTTTTGAAGGAATATGTGAATACAGTCCATCCTCAAAGCCTGTAGCTATGTATGGGCTACTGAATTGGCCATATTACATTGATAGGCCATGTGTTTTATGTCCAGAGAAGGGGGGGCGTAGAGGAGAGCACTCGACAGACTCGTAATGATGTTGTAGGAATCCCCCTCAAGAATCAGTCCACCAAAACCAAAGTATATGCTTTGCCGTTCTTCCCTCCAGTGCCTATGCCGCATCACTTTCTCTCTCTCTCTCTCTCTTTAATTTTAATTACAAATACATTAAATACTTTGATAGTGAGAAAATAATTGCTTCGGTGGAATTTTACAAAGGTCAATTCTTTTAATAATTTTTATTAATATTTTATGAAATATTGTGAAAGCTATTGTTTATATTTATAAGTGTATTTTGTTAATTATATAGGGTGAATAGCAATTTATTCCCTATCAAATTGAAAACGAGTATTTTTTATGAAAAAAATATAGCAATTTACCCCCTATACTTTTTAAAATAAAACGATTTACCTCCATATACAGGGAGGTAAATTGCTTCATTTTAAAAATTATAGGAGATAAATTGTTGTAGTTTAAAAAATAGGGAGGTAAATCGCTATTTATTTTTTCATAAGTGGGTAATTTACCCATTTGCAATATTACAAGGGGGTTGCTTGCATTTTTTCCATTATATATATATTTGTTGAATGAAACTGATAAAAAGATTTGGATGAAATTAACCAAAATAAATAATTTAAACAAATTAATTAATATATTTTAATTTTTTTTATTCATTTGCTTATCGCGTGTGCATGCTAATTACTTTACTTACCGTCGAAAAGCGAACCGTCTCCTTAGTTGAACAGACAAAACTTTTCAAGTAATATCAGCGCAGAATTGAAAGACAGGAAATCGAAACAACTGCAAATCAAGAATGGCGAGTAGATCAGCCATGTTGGAGAAGAAACTGCACGAACTTGAATCAGAACTCACCGACGTCTTCCGCCGCCCGCTGGACACCACAATCTCCGACCCGCGCCGACAACTGTCCTTCGACGACGTCGAGAACCGCTTCGCTTTCCTCGACAACCTCCTCGCGGCGGAGGTTGCCTCTCAGCCGCAAACCTCCGGCCAACTGCGCGAGGTTGGGCAGAGACTCACAGTGCTAAAGGACGAGTTCCGCGACTGGAACAAGTACAGAACTGGTGCGTTCGGTAATCTGGAGGACACGCCGTCGGTATGTTCTGATTGCACTCAGGCGCTCCTCAACGACGCCGTTGCCGAATCGGGATCTCCAATTTCCCAGGCGGAGAGCCCGGTCAAGTGCTTTGGTAGCGTGGGGAAGGATGAGAATGTGAAGATAGAAGCGGCGGCAATGGCGGCGGCGGCGGCGGCGGAGGGGAGAATGTGGGGGAAAGTGGGGAACTACTGTGGAGTGTTTGGTTGTGGGATGATTGCGGGGGCTGTCTGCATGGTGGAGTTGCTTTCTTACTTAGATCAATTGATGCAGTATGAAGCTTTTCGACTTCCTCCCACATAGTCAAATGTTGTCTGGATATTTATTTTTGTTCAAAATTCAATATACTTCAATGTATGACTAACATGATTATATGTGCAGAGTGCTTAATTATCGAAAAGTTATACCTAACTTCATTTTATTTTATTTTTGTTTATCTTATGTCAATTAGTAATATGGGAATTAATTAGCAAATTGGTCCGGTACGTAGCTTATGAGGTGGAATTTTTATCCTGCATAAATTGATTTTTATAATTTAATTATGTAATTTTAAAATTTTGGCAATTTTCATCCTTTTGCCGATCAATTTGGCTAGAAATTGCATGTGATTTGCACATGACTCAATTAAATTGTAATTTTAGTCCTGTAACTTAGGGTGCACTATTATTTTTAGTACTTAGGAGAATTAGCATTTTTTGTCCTTCATGAATTTATTTATACAGTCAATTTTGGCCGAAAGAGGACTAAAAAATTGTCAAAATTATAAAGATACACAACTAAATTGCAAAAATCAATTTGTACATGATTAAAAATATCATCCCTCCTAACTTACAGAACTAGAATTGCATTTTTCCCATTAATATATTTGGTGTCTAATTGTAAATACTCATGAGGAAAATTCGAACTTAATTTGTATTCGTCAAACGTGAACCAATTATATAAAAGGTACAATATGCTTGTTATGTAATTGACATGCAATTGCCAACAATCACATGACAAGTGTATCAAAACTTACTTTACATTATATTTGGTTCGACCAAACTTAAATTAGGAAAAAAGATTAATACTCACCCTTTATATCCCAAGTATAATCTTGGATACCTACATCATTTCTTACGAGCTCATTCTATTTGCATTACGACTTTTTTTTATCATTGAATGACTATAAATAAGGGTTTCCCGATATTATACTCATGTGATCCTTTCTTGTGGATCATGTACGTCAAATAAGGACTTACCTAACTTTTTGAAACCTTATACAGATTTTAATCTTAGAATCCACCACCAAATTATACAATACAATCCTAATCACACTCTGTCTGTAAATTTTTATCGGGTATACTTGTAATTATAACGATAATATTAAATATGCACTTGTAATTGTCAAAGAGTATGAAGTATTTATACAACTAAACTTAATTTCAAATTTTTCTTTTTGTGTTCTCAAAAAAATAGAACGAGGGAGAAACGAAAGACAAATTTAGGACGATGACATGATCATAGTCAAATACAATTAGGATGCATTTGAATTGAAAGATTAGATAATTATGAATTTTAAATCCATAATAATACCCCTAAATATGTTTGGACAAGTCAAAATTTAAATGATTCCACATTCTTCAATTCTCATATCAAAAAATAAATTTCAATTCTAATTTTGAACTATCTAACATTGATAAATTAAATTCTTTTTAAATAGAGTTATTTAAAAATTTTCTCCAGATCATCTCCTAAAATTCAAATTCATGGGGCCAAATGCACTTAGGGCATCGAAAGTACACATAGCTGAAAGTTCTCAGATGGCTGAAGAAAATCTAAATAAAAGACACAAGCAGTGATCAATTTAAAAAAATTCCTCTTCCAATAAAATAGCTCCTTTGTGAAACCGTGAATAGGTCTGCGTAGGATCAACGAGAAATTCTAACACTGATCGTTCTATCAAGTTTGGTCAAATTTGAACTAATCATATGACAAAAAACTGCATTTAGTAATGTAAATTTGACCAAAGACCTATTTATTAAAATTTTCCTAGACGTAACATGTTACAAATGTTGGCGACTGACAGAAGCATCGTATAGACATCTCGTTGTGTGCCCTTGAAAAATAATTAGTTGGATGCTGGAACTTTGTTCCACGACAGGTATGCTGGATCCCCTAAAGGCCTGCATGAAGATTATGCATCGTTTTAGCTCCCGAACAAATTTGATAAGTATGATAACGAAACAGGAATGTGATAAAATTGAGTTTCCTGAACGATCATAAGGTATGCAGAAAGATCGATCCAAACAACGATACGAACAGGCAAGATAACGAAATTTACTTCAAAATTTTATAAACTCTTACATCTTATAAAATGGTTTTACAGCTTATAAGATGTTAATTTTTTTCTGAAAAATAAGCTATTAAGTATCTCAATAAACTAAGTTTCTTACATGACAGACATGTATGAATCTGCACGAGTTGCTGACAATATATGTAAGGAAAAGAAGCAGATGAACTAGGTACCTCGGCCTGACGAGATAGAAGATGATGTAAGTTATAGCAATGAGCAAGCAAATTCCGCCGACTGTGACATAAACCCTGCCTAGGAAATCATTCTTCCCACCAATCCACGTTGTGGTCGAAATCACTAACTTCTTCTTGCCGCTGAAAGTGTAGGTGTTGTAATTGTTCTGTATCACTACCTTTATTATCTCGTTCTCCTCAAGATCCGTTTCGATCCTGCCATACAATTTTCTGAAACTCGGCAGCGTTGCTGTTCTCATCCAAACAAGAAGGTCCTCTTGCTGGTTCAGCTGTTGCAAAGCCAAACATATTATTGTAGAATGCTGGATAGAAATGCTAAACAAGCTTATCTCGAAGTGTAGCTTAAGCCATAGCATAAACCTGAGCTGAATATATCAGTCGACAAGACACGGTAGAGTATAAGTGCAGGAGAGCGCAAAAAACCACAAAAGCTTAGAAGGTATTTGGGTAAGCTCCTAACATCTTATTTTTGGAGCTTATAAGCCCTTTTTACTTAAAAAGTCAGGGAACACTTTATGATATCTTATAAGCTTTTAAGCATAAGATGTTTTAAAGAACTTATAAGCTCGCCCAAACACCCTCCTTAATCTACAAGGGAAGAGGATCCAGATTTGTTTGGCCACTCTCCCACATTGCAAATGGAATGAATCATCTCAATTCCTCGACAAGAAAACTCATGTAAAAGAAAACATGGAGTAGACTTACAGGAATCTTCTCATTGAGTTTCCCACCTCCAATGGGGCTTCGAGTTTGGAAGTTTTTTGGGTAGACATCAGACCCAAACCTACTAGTCTTGTCACTTTCCCATGCAATGCCATTTTTGTTGATCGGTAGGGCAATATCGTTTCTCGAGAGACTATATGTGTCGTTGAACAAGCTCCAAGCAATAAGGCCACAAGGGACTATGGGATTGCCGTTGACTTCCGCCTCTGGATCGCAATTTGCTGTTTTGCGTTCAGCTGATGCACTCCTGTACTGCTGGTCATTTCTGCTTCTTACATATCTGCATCAAGACAGAATTCTGAGTCTCAAAAACAGATTAAATGTAAAATTGATCTATTCCTAGTATATTTTAGGTACAGTTTGTCATGATATCCTATAATACTCTGTACAAATTAAACCTAAACAGATTGCACAAACCGGCGATGGTTTTGATAGAATTCATCAAGCTGATAGTACACGAAAATAGGTTGCTTCATTTTCTGTGGGACCTGGGATGACATCCAACCGTCTCATCGTAAAATAGAGGTAGAAAACAAGATTCACACAAGCTAAGGATCATTGAACTCAAACACTGTAATCAGGAAAACTAGACTAACAGTCAAGTTCCGGGTGCAGGTTTTGTCTGTCTTGTCGTCCTGGATGTAGCTGATCCTCTTACCATTCGCTTCTTCAGGATTGGAACTACTGGCAGGGAAGCAAGCCTCATCGTAACGGTCTATAAGCTGAACCACCTATATATTAGCAAACGACTATCATCCAATCACCTTGTAGACACATCAAATACAGGAACTTCTTAACAAATGCATGCTCGCTAATAACATGTATATTACTTGTACATTCTACATGGTACATCAGAGTAACTGTGAGAGACAGATAGACACAAAAATACGATTTACAGAGAATATTACATTGTCCGAAGCAGACAAGTGGGAGAGACCAATTGGAATGAAGGCTAGGCCAAGAATAAGGAAAGCTGCCATTACCTGGAAAAAGATGAGAAGAAATGAACATTGAAATTATGAATCAAGAAACCTTAAATGGAAACACAGATGCAATAACACCGAGATTGTATACCAGTCCAGGAGTTAAGATTGGCTTGCAAGCTGGAAGTTCTTGCTGAGTAAACCTAGAATCTGGAGAACAAACAAAAAACGTCACTCTGAGTCATTCCATCACTAAATAGTTCCCAAACATGCACTCTATATCATTTGACGAATGCAGGATGAAACTCCAATTGTCATCAAACCCCCACCCCACAAAAAAATATAATAATAAATAAATAAACGATTGCACATAATCAAAACATTAAAAGCTACAAAGGTTGATATGATTAAAAAAAAAATTGCTTTGTCGGGAGCTGTGATATAAGAAAACATTACAGAGAGATAAGATGCAATGCAGAAACAAAATTACATAAAATTATTGCACATTTGCAGGAACATGTGCAATCCAACAATACAGAAACGAAAGAAATTTACATTGGGGCTTCTTGGATGTCTTGGTAGAAGATTTCGTCGATCCATCTCCAGAGGGCATTGCGCAAATTCACCAACGAAACACTTCTCAGGATGGATCTTTCCAAAAATTTAGAAATGACAAACAGAAAAATAAAAAATTATTAATCAGATCATAAAAAGAGATAATTCTCTTTAGAATTGTTTGATTTGGGAAAGGAAGAGAAAATTTTACTGCTGTTAAATTACGTGGATTGATTGCGCCTCAAAATTCCCTTTTCTTTTTCTTCCTTTTTGCCGGAATGGGATTTTTTTTTTTTTTTTTCCAAATTTTGGTTTGTGCCCAGAACTTCTCTTGCTTATTTACATTTTGTGGAAATAGTCTTTTTCTATTATTATTATTATAGAAACGTTCATCAAATTATTTATATTAATATATAAATATATTCATTTGACTAATAAACTCACATAATAATAAACTCATTAAACTCATATTACTATACACTCATATTAAATAAGATAAATATCCACTAGGACTTGAAATCCGTAAACTCGAGTTTATTTATAAATATTTTGAGAAAAGTTAAAAAATTTAAATTTAAATTTTAACCAATTAATTTTAAATCTAATTTAATTAAAAAGAAAAGTCAATGCAAATCAAATTCATTTCAAATTGGTTATATGAAAAGTTATGTTATACTTATTATGTAATTAAAATATAAGTTTAAAATTATTAATTGTTTAATAAGTGTAAAAATATAGATAATATTGCGGCGTCATTAATCTCTATTTATATGTCAAAATAAATTATTTTTATATAAGTCTTGATTAACTTATTATTCCATTTTTAATTTAAATTCTTTAATTATTAAAAATTATTTTAATTAAAAAATAATTTAGCGATAATTTAATACGTAAAATACTATTAAAATAGATTGAGAAGTATAAAAAGCAATTTTATCCTATTAAACAATAAGCATTATATTTATTAATTTAAAAAATAAATATTATTTAGGAGGTGAAAATGTAGTGTACCCTTTTGAAATATACAGTGATTAGCGAGCAACAGCTTTGGGTAGGGTCACCGTATTTACAACCTTTTTCACATGTTGAGCAACTTTAATTGAATAGGACAAACTCGTTCCTTAGAAACCATGTGAATGCGACATCAGATCAGCGCCCACTCTTTC
>NC_026148.1:10801739-10874749 GCF_000512975.1 Sesamum indicum | reverse complement strand
CCATTTGCCCATAAAGCACTCTTCATTTTATGCTAAGGCTATTTGATTTCATATTTTTATTGGGTAAATGACATTTTGTGATATGAATTATGGTTTTTTTATATTTTGTTATTAATTTTTTTTATATCAACTTATTATTTTAATTTTACGAAATTTACACTTTACCACATACGACTCTTTTTTATCGATTTTTCTACTGGAAATATCGCATGTTGTGAATATGTGAAAATTATCACGTCACATAACCCTTAATATCACATGTGCACTGTATGCGATGTTTTTTTGACAAATACACTTGGTGAAAAGTGTTTCTTTGACAAATATATATCATATTCAGTCTAATAAATTGAGTCATATGTTATTAAAGTAGATTCACGGATTCTGAATTTAATTTTTAATACACATGTTGTTCATGTTGATAAAGATCTATGTCGAGCTCGTCTTTTTTATAAAACATATTATTTGAGTTCTGCATATTGTAAACTAAAATTTAGTTATTGGTAAAAGGGTAGTGGAAATTTGAAAATTATTAAAAGAGTTTGGCAATTAAATAAATTATCTTAAAACTTTGTAGATGCAGCATTCTCACTGTAAAAAATCTTAGGATTTTGTCTTAAAAATATATTTTATTAGAAAAATGACACTCCTGTACCTTATAAAATCAATTTTTTTTATTTATGACTGATGTGAAACACTTATCTACATCGTTGCAAAAGACAAACAAAAAGACCTATAAAATAACACCTTTTTTCTATAGAGATTAACAAAATGTATATTATATGTTTTATTTAGTTTTAGTTATAAAATTAGGATTGAGATTATTTTGATTTATTTATTTGAACATCTGGTGAGAGAGTGAAAGGAGTCAGAAATCCACGTGCTCCTCCACATTCAATCAATGTACCACCAAATATTCTTTATTACTCCAAATTTTCTATGCCATTCTTTTCGTAATTTAACCTCCGCCTCAAGCCCTTTTCCGTCCTAAAATTTTTCCTCCCTACGCGGCGAACGCCATTGCGACGGTCGTCCCCACGCTCTTTATCCAGCTGGGTTCACGACTAATGTTCAAAGTCCAATTTTGCCCCAACCACACTTTTTAAGCTCAACTAAGGGATGTGGCTTGGAAAGAGGGGGCAATAAGAAATTTAATTCACAACAATACTGTCTAATATTTTATTTAATATATACATATACAAAATTTTGTATTATTATATATTTTAAAAACAATGATATACATAACTGATAAAAATCGTGACTTGATCGATATTCCGTTGTGCGAGATATTGTCTGTTCTTGCTTCAGTCTCATAGGGAGGGAGGAGGAGATCTCAGCCTAACTAGTCCCGTGGATAGGTATTATTCGCTTTAGCTTCGATCCCATAAGGAGGAGATGCACAATTTGTCTTATTATGTTCCTCTCGTTTGCAATCAATGTAGAACGTTTGTCTATATCATCAATCCTAAACGAGAGGCTTGGGATGGATATATGGTCCCGTTCCCACATCGGCACCAAATGACGTGGTCTGCTACGAGATCGGTATCTCGTTGCTCGAGGTATTATTCATTTTAGTTTCATTCCCACAAACGACGCCAAAAAATACAGCTGACAACTCGATCAATGCTTCATTGGGTGAACTATTATTCAGTTTGAGCCCAGTTAATCCTGTAGTGAGGTATTTGTTTACTTTAACTTCAGTCTCATATATAGGAGTTTCATAATTTTATCCTATTATGTTCGGCTCACTAGGAAGATGGAGCTTCAAGGCTTATAAGCCAATCAAATTTCTAATCTAAAACTAATTGTGGTGCAATTTGTCTTACTCACAATTACATATATTAATGAAATTACAATATGCAATATTAATTTTACAAAAACATTTAATGACAAAATATACATTTGAAAGTATATGTCATTACATTGAATTATAGATTAATATATTTGTTATGGTGAATATAGCCTCATGTGCTCAACTTAGAAGGTGGAAAGTAGCTTTCTGTAATTTCTTGGATAAATCACATTATTCACTCCTAAAAATAAATATAATAATACAAACACTATATTTTATATTCACATAAAAAGTATTGATTTAATGTACTTCAAGGGACATTTTTCTTCATAATGTAAGTTACAATTGCAATTTTAGTGAATGTACACAAATTATGATGTATTTATGTAATTAAATATAACAATAGGAGAGTGTAAATATAATTTAGGATTAAAATTTGAAATCAAATTTAATTTGTATAAGTCTAAAAGTGGATATATTATATTATCAATAATCATGGTATTTTTATTTAATTTAAAAAATTATCACAAAAATAAGGAATAATTGAAGATTTGTTTAATTTAATTCTTATTTAAGAAATAATGATGAAAAGTTGAGTAATTAAAAAATTCTGGAGAATTTTATCCAGCATTAATAGTACCTCAGCCCTATTCTTGTCCAAAAGGTCCCTACCAATGTTATATTCCGAATAAAGGACAGCTCCTGTCCTCCTCGTCATCACCATCTTTGTCTTGCGAAATCCACCTAAATTCCAATTATACCCCTCTTCTCTGACTTCAATCTCCCTTTTATTCCCTTTTCGTCTTTCTTTCTCTCCATTTTCCCCTTCTTCTCAGACTTTGAATACAATCACCCAGATATTATCGGTCAGTACCACCGAAGAATTTTCTTGACTGAAGCCGAAAATGAGTAGATTCAGGAGATTCGAGATTGTTGAACACTCCCCCTCCTACTTCCTCAAGGAGACCTCCATTTTCACCCCACCAAGAACCCTCTTGCTAAACCCTTCCTTCCCCATTGTTGAAGACGAGCTCGACCTGCTTACCTTCACTCCCAATCCACCTCTTTTGCTGGATGACTTCGACACTATCACCGATCTGATCCAGATCGAGGAAACCCCTTTCCACACTTCGACTCGCCGCGTTACTCGCCGGGTCGGGCTCGGTGAGCTCTACTTACAGACGCTCAGTGATCGTGTTTCGGCTTTGGAGCTGGGGTTTAACCGGCTGGTGAGGGAGGAGAGGAGTAAGAAGAACAAGTTTGGGGAGAGGAAGTACACTTGGACCGCCGAGATAAAGAGCCCGGAGAAAGACCGGAAGTACAAATGGACGGCGGAGATTAAGGATGGGAAGGATGACAAGAAAGGGCCGGAGAAGAGTTACAAATGGACTGCTGAGATTAAGAGGAAAGGTGGTGAAAGCTTGCCGATCGAGCAGACGTACACGATTAAAGTGTCCAGTGGAGACAGCAGCAGCGAATCAGAGGAGAAGACGAAGCAGAAGAAATGTGAGAAAGGAAAGGGAAAGGGAAAAGGTAAATCAGTGGGGTCCACTACTCGCATTGTTGAGATTGAAGAGCCCTCTGACCATGGGGCCATTGTCTTAAGGCAGGTTGGTATTAATAAAGCATTAATTAATTCGATTCTTACATCATGGTAGGTTGAGTTGTTTGCCGGTGCAAAATTTTGTTGGTTGTTGCTTGCTGTTGTCTAAATGTGCTAGATTGATGGTTTAGCTTGCAAGAATGTTTTGATTGGTTTCAGATCAATGGTTATTGTTGATTGAGATCCATTTGGTTCTATCTTGATATGGAAAAATCTTATTAATGATTTCTATGCTAGTGATCATTAACATTTGAAAGTTACTGAGTGTAAGGAAGATAACAAAGGTGTTAATTCTACTGATTTGCAAGATTTAAAGCAAAACTTGGGTGGGATGAAACCTAAATGTTGTGAACCAAGTATGCATATGTAAGACAAGCATAATTGGTATATTCTGTTCACCAAATCGGCAATGGAGACAACTCTGTGTCCTTTGCATTGTTATCTAAGTTGCAAAGGTTGTTACCTGTTTAGTTTTCCTTGATTTATGACTTCTAGCATGCTTGCTCTATGCATCGATCTTGTCTGTTGATCAACTGATACTGGCTTATTCAGATATTATTTAGGCCAATCATGTTCTGTGCTTATAGATTTGGGTTCAGTAATTTGAGTAGTCCATCTACCATTTGCTTTGAGGTTCTTCGATGGCTTATTTTTCTCTAGTGGTGTTATTCTTTCAAGGCACACTTGAATTTCACAGACTGATCTCTTGGAGGGACCATACTGCCCTTCCCAGGAAAAAATTAATTGTCGAATATTGAACTTCTAGGTAAAGATGCTTCCTGCTAGGAGACGTGAGGACCAACTATGATAGGAGATTATTTGTACTTCTTCTAAGAACTTTTTTGCTAAGCTTATTTATCTGCACACTTTGTGTTCGTTTGTGTACTAATTACGTCATACTTTATGGTGACAGGTTTTTGAAAAGAGAGTAGAAAAGAGAAGGGGTAAGCGCAAGGAGTTGTCTCCACAAGATGCTGCAGCTTTGATTCAGAAGACTTTCCGGGCTTATCTTATCCGAAGGTCTCAGGCTCTACGTGCACTTCGCGAGCTGGCCATTGCCAAGACAAAGCTGAAGGAGCTCAGGGCTTTGTTCAACAACTTCTCTTACCGCCGTCGTCTTGCCCGCGATGCAGAAGAGCGGCAGAGGTTCTCTGAAAAGATTATCGTGTTACTTCTTACTGTTGATGCCATTGAGGTAGCAGAAAGTGCCTACTTTGCCTGATTTTTTTCCTTGTCAAAATTTTAATCATTATTTTGAAAAGAACATAGTTTCAGTAATCTGTCTTGACAAATTGTTGTTGTGTATATAGAATTCCTTATCACTTCTCAACATAAGCTGGTAATAAATGATGGGTATTGTTAACATGTGGATTTCTTAATTGATAAGCATAAAAGAGCCGTACCGATATACGGTGGCACACCTCTGTATTTAGAGTGATCAAGGTTCAGTTTGAACTAGTTTGTTTCTGCATAGAGTTTGTGAATCCATTTCCAGTATCTCCTCATTGAGGTATCAATTATGTAAATGTTCGTTCTCTTGTTTTATGTTATAATGGATTTGCAGAATTTCGATTTTCTATTATCTTCCAGCATTGAACAATAATAGCTCACCTCTTGGAAGCTTATATTGGGTGCTTTGTAAAATAGGCCTGTAAGCATGCTCATTCGTTTTATTATTATTCTTTCCTATCCCCTAGGGTGCTGATCTGATGGTCCGAGCCGCAAAAAAGTCTATGGTGGATGAACTGGAAGCAATGCTCGACGTTGTGGACCCCCAACCCCCTGGAAAATCTCTGTCCATGAGGAGGAGAACATTTGATATGCCTGATGGTGTGATCAACAAAGAACTTGCTGCCGGTGTTGCTCAGGTTGTTCAGATGCTGGATCAGGAGGCAACCGGTTCTGAAACCTTTGAAGCATGCTTGTAACTCCGCCTTGTCTTGTTAAATCTTGCCCCTTGTATGTGGAAGATGCTTATCTAGTAACTTTTAGTCGGGACTTTTACTAATGGACGCTAGTTTGAAGAGCTTGGTCGGCTTGTACTTCCCTTTGTGTAACATTTTGCTGTTGCATTCCCTCATAGTACTTAAAGTTTATGCGTGTATGGTTTGAACATTATTGTGTTATTTATCGGTGTTCCCCCTGTTTTATCGTTTCTCCTTATTATGACAATCCTTCATCCCTCTAGCATTCAGTTCCTAGGTTTATAGAGAGACAGCCCTTCTCTCCAGGTTCTTGTCAAACCATTTTCTTGATGAGATTTGTTTCCTAAAACAAGGAGCGGAGAGGAGTGTCTCTAAGTGAAATGGGCTCCTGAAGGCCGAATCATAACCCTTTGAAATGTCTTCTATGTTTTGTATATAGAATGCAAATCTTATTATGTTTATGCACAAGTCCACTGAAGCTGGATCTGAGCTGAGAGGCACACTTTTTGTATTAGCTTTTAATTAAGAGGTTGGGCTCAAACTTTTTTCAGAACATATTCAAATGTACCTTGAGAAGCTTTATATTTCACTCAAAAAAATATTTAATTATGATCTTATAATATCTTAAAATAAAATAGTCGAAAATTCTTTTTATAAATAGAACTAGCTATTTAATTATGCTTATATCGTATCAAACACTTTTACTTACCTCATAATAATTTATTCTATTTAAAATACTTGAGTATCTTACTTTTTAAATATTTCGTTATTACTACTTAATATTGTTATTCAGTTTGTCTTATTATTTATATACATAGAGATCGAGCGTAAAAATATCAAACAGTATAGATTATACTGTACTAACTGTTAAATTTAATCTGAAGGTGTTATGATATAAGCCACACTATTTCATATTTCCAAATTCAATCCATGTAAATTCTTTTTTCAATATTATCCTTTTAAAATGCCAATTAAAATAGTTTCATTATGTGATTTGTTTGTTACAAAAATAGAAATGCAGGGGGTGGCAACCCCACATATAGATCCATCATGAAGGACTACGTTTGTGCTATGCATGTCCGTCAACTTTTGTATAGCTGATCTATTTTCATCAAGAATTAAGGCCTAATTACATGATGATCAATACATAAATCAAAATGCCCATTTAGGTCCAACAAACTCTGTGGTAAGAATTCAAACTCGTTTTATAAACAGCGTTCGACCTTAATCATTTGACCACAACCATTGGTGGTGGTGCTTTCTTGTTCATTACAGCACAAAGGGGAAATACATTTAAATTAATTAATAAGATTGTGTGTTTTTATTGAACTGTAGTATGAAATCAATCCAACTTTTCAAAAATAATAGGTACGAACAAACTTACTTTGACTTTAATTACTATTTAAATAACCGAAAACTGAAAATGAAAACATTAACAACACAAAGCTAGAAGATTGTTGGCTGTTTGGGTATTATTAATGTTGGTCTGGAAATTGAAAATAGCCCACATATTGATCGTACAAAAAGAGAAATGTGTGCGTGCAGACAGAGAGCAGCAGCACACCATCGACAAGTCACCAAGAATTTGGCAAGCACGAATTTTTCAATGCGTGTGAGACTATTTTGCTTCTAGAAAAGGCGTCTCCCGCCATCTTCATTTCCTTATTTCATTTGGAATTTATTCATTTTAGAAATGAATAATTACACTTTTCTATTTTAAAATTTGGTATAATTAAATGTAAATTCTTGTATATTAGAAAATTATATTTAATATTTTTAGATTTGCTTTTGTCTAATAAATAAGTTTACCCGTTTGTTAAAATTCACCAAATATTTTGATGATATTAACAAAAGAATTTGGATGAAAATCTATATTTACCATCAATTGACTTATTACTGACTTATTGCAAATTAAATGAATATTTTTATGATTCAGATTACTATAACACATCTTCACATGTTGATGTATTGAGGAGGTATATCTTTACTGTTATAAGGTGGTTTAGTTACAAAAGATTTGTCTGACATGCAATAAGTCAATCGAGGATAAATATCGATTTTCATTCAATTTTTCTTGTTAATAACAACAAATATAGTAAATTTTTACCAACGGATGGATCTATTTATTAGACAAAAACAAACATAAATGGTATTAAATGTAATTTTCAAGCTATAAAAATTTACGTGTAATTATGTTAAATCTCATAGGAGACTTGGCATTTGGTAATTTTATATAGGTACGTTTGAATTTTTTTCAAATTACATTCATGTTTTTTCAGTAAAAACTTTTATGAAGTAAATGCTTTTGCCCTTCGTGAAAGATTTACACAAAATCGTTCTTGAAATTTGTCCAAATGATATGAAAATGTGTAGATTTTCATAATAGAAGACCTACAAGATAGAATATAGCATAGGAAAGATTCTAATTATAGTACTCTAATAATTAAATTAAATATATAAATATAGAAGATAAATGCTTAAGGTTGTAAGAAATATAAAAGTAACAAAAATTATACCTGGAGCATGTAAGGCTCTCATATTATATATTTTTCTAGATGACGATTTTTAACCACATACTTAGGAATTGATGAAATAGTCATTGTGAATCCATACATACTCGGATTCGCATCTGGTCCAAGTGTTGAAGGAACGACCTGAAATAAAAAAAGGCACAGATCATGGCATATTTTTTAATCAAATGTAGAGTAGGAAGTATTTGATTTGAACGCGACTTTCAGAAGATTGTCTCCACATCAGAATTAATTTCTTCTATAATTTACAAATTATAGATACAATTATTTTTTTCCAAGATTGTTACTTTTATTTTGAACCAAATAAAAACAAAAATAAAAATTCAAGTAACTTTTAATGGGTATTAATTTTTCCAAAGGAATTAATATAATAAGAACTATATATAAGACAGCGACAATTACATATTTAAAAATATATACAAAAAAACAAAAATTACTATGATTAGTATTTATAAGATGCATGGACCCAAACCAATAACAAATTGAGTAATTTTTATTTATATATTTTATTTATTGATGTGATAATTATATATATATATATAAGAGCTCACATTAATGTAAAAAAGTCGTAGCAGTTCAATTTCTTGGCCCACACCATACCTAAATTTGCCTAAAATATTGAAACACATGACGTGTATATATATATATTTACTTGATTACTTTTCATCAAATCACGACTTCCCGTGACTGGATACCCAATATCTGGTCAAAAAGTTGCTACTATTGTCTTTTGCGATTTCATTGATCAAAAAGGTTACGCGTACATGCTATGAATAACACACCAAGAAACGCACTTTGCATATTACGGGTCTGAATAGGCTATATAAGTGACAATTACGAGTATTTATTGAATTCAAATTCAAATAAAATACTAACTCATTCATTGACAGGTCTGCTTTGATGCATCACTATGAGCTTGTACTAACCTCGAACAATCCATTGTGGTACAGTTGGAGATCAGGTCTAGTAAAATTTAAGTTTATTTGATTTTTCATAAGTTTTTTTATAGATATTTTTATGTTTATACTATTAAGTTGTTGATAAAATTATAGGATAAATTACAACGAGCTTTTTTGAAATTCGACATAATTATAACTATTCCTTCATTACTTGAGAAATTATCGATACTCTACTGATTTAACGGACATTCGACAATTAAATCAGTCCGTTAATTTTTATTTATTTTTATGATGATTTGATCAAAATATGAATATATACTATTTTTACTTTTATATTAATTTATTATTTTTTCCGTCTTATATAAAAAATATATTCATTTATTTGAATTATTGATATATCGAATTGACGTTTTAATATATATAAGCACATTGTATCGTGTGATAGTACCATGCAAGTCAAGTGGCGATTGTCGTATAATACAAATCCTAGTGCATTACAACAACCCTCATTAAATTAAACCTACCCACACCATTCGTAACTGGTTTCACGACAGCGTCCCGCTCCCCTTTTTTTTTTCTATATTTTTTTAAATAAATAATAAAATACTTTAAAATTCATAAAAGTAATTGAAATTATTTGATTATTTTTTTTTAAGAAAAATGAGTTTGTAATATCTAAAAATAAGTATTATGATTTCATAAGCTGTTTGAAAAATAATAAAAAAATTCAAACATTTTTTTTAGTCATAACATTTTTAATCATATTGATTACAAAAACTGTCATCATAAATATCTGCAAGTTCAATAATCGTAATATTTCAAGAATTTATTTTTAAAATAAAATCTGAGTTATTATAAATTTAAAAATTATTTATAAGACAACTTTTTAAAATAAATTAAAAGTATAAAACTCGAATCTTCCCTTCATGATTCTTGTTTTGTTTATTAAGGGAGAGACTCCTACAGTAACACTATAATTGTCGATTACTTAAATGCCTCTAACTTATATTATTTCTTTGATAGATACCCATATTTCTTTAAAGTGTAAATTATATTTTACCCATTTATTGCTCTTAAATATCACATGTGCAGTGTATGTAATATTTTTTCAACAAAAAATTGATTGAGAAATATTTAATATGGCATAATAAAAATCTCGCAAAATTGAAATTGACAAGAAAACTGAAATAAAAAAATGAGGCAAGTAATTAATGAGAATTAGGGTAAAATTGGAGAGGAAGCATTGGCGATAGCCATTTTCATTGGGCAAAAACAGAAACTAATTAAATTGTCATTATTTACTATATATGTAAACGAATCTTAGTTCTGGCAGTATCTGTCAGAGAGCAGAGGCTGAGAGACCTTTGACCTAACAATAAATTCTTGGTTGTTGGGTCTCCACTTGGCCCATTTACCAGCTTGGACTGGGCCCCAGCCCACACGACCTCCCATGCACGTTTTCATCTTGGCCCCACATCACCACCACGTGGTTTGGTCATTTGTCAATTTCAATCTTTTCTTTTTCTTTTTCTTTTTTTTTTGGGGGTAATGTCCCAACACCAAAGATTACTGTCCACATATTTACTCTTCTTTCACATTCTTTTTCTTATATATAAATCCAACCCCCCGCCCTTTTTATGCTGTGTACATATGTTGTTAGGTAAGTTGGTGTCCACTTTCAACCCACCAATAGTTTTGGTAATGATTGTTTGACATTGTACTCTTTAAATATGATCGTTTTAAAATAAAGTGACATGTAACTATTTTTCAAGAAATAGTATTATTTTTTAAAACGTGTTTGTATATAAAATGAAGGGTTTTACAATTATAATTATGATGAATCCCTCAAATATTAATTAGTTTAATTATATAAATATTTATTTATTTTTTATAAAATTATAAATTCATTTCATCCGAATAGAGATATCAATTTTAAATTAGAAACTATAATCTTAAACAATATAATTGCAATTTTATAAATAATAAAATATTTATATAATTAGACATAATTTTAAAAAGTGTATATGTAATTTATCTTTATAATTAAAGATTAATGATAAATAAAAAAAGGCGAAATTACACTTTTTTGTCTCATAAACTTATAGTTCTTTACTTTATAAGATTTTCAAAGTAATTGAAAAATTAAAAAGAATTGATATACCATAAAATAGAAAACTAAATGCATCATTTTTTTTTAAATTTATGGGACCATTTTAAAAGTTTTGATAAAATATAGGACTAAATATATTAAAAAAAATTCAAAATTTGTGACTAATTTATCTCATAAAATAAATAATTAAAAACATGGAAGACCTTAATTTATAGGGATTAAAAATATAATTTTAGCACATAAAAAGGGTACAAATATAGGTAGTACTAAATATTTTAGAGGGGGGGTAGTGGTGGGGCAGTGCGCAACAACAACTGGGGCTAGGGCTTCAACCGACGTAAATCCAGCTGGCATGGAAAACGACCAGACAATAAGTGGGCCCACTGGCAACGTGGCCACGTCAGCCCTGACACCAATCACAAGTGTCTTTACGCGCCATTAGCCCCCGCCCCTCCAAGTCCTACTTCCACGTGTTATGCCCCGCTTTTCCCATAAGATTTTAGTATGGGCCCCACACTTACTCTAAGTTGGTCAAGACTTTTAAATTCTTGTTATTGTTAATTAATATATAATTAAAAAGTTTGGTGGAAAGTAAATCACTTTACTAGAATCATACCAAAACTACTGTCTGCTTTACTTACTCTACGTGGTGTCTATAATTAATTTAAAATCAAAAAAAATATTTTATTATTTTAAGAATATATATTAATTGAGTAAAAATATATTAAAAATAAAAGTAAATTATAAGAAATTATTGAAAAAAAAAAGATAAGAGACGGAGAAGTTGAGAAAGTCGAGAGATGAAAATTTGATAAAAGAGAAAAAAAAGTAAAAATTAAAGATATCAAAAGGGTGCTTTTCGAATACATAAAAGTAAAATATACAACTCAAGACTTTCGTTTAAATTGAAAAATGACAAAAAGGAGAAAGTTGAGATGAGTTTTTCAATGAAAAGTACGCCAATTTAAATAAAATTCTATTAAAAAACTGAGTACTTAAAAAGGTTTTGTACAATTTACAGACCACTCACATAGTAAATATTATTTTTAGTGTAATTACAACTCTATTTATACTCTACACCAATTATGTAATAAATGAAATTTACTCATATTAATGCCGTCATTTGAGGACGGGTTCCACTTCCTTGTGCATCGAATGTACAGAACGTTATTCGCATTTGATAAGACGATTGTAGTGACAGTACATAATTGTGAAAATAAAACGTGAAAAGTACAATAAACGTCTTTGAATTTTACTAATTTCTTAGCAACACTGCACATGAAAAATCGGATATTTTTTATTTGAAATTTTATTTTATTTAACATATATACATTATGTATACAAGTATAATATCATTTATTCTATTTCAAAAAATATTTTGCGACACTTCCTATGTAATATTAAACAAAAAAAAAATACAACTAAAATCTGAATAGAAAATCTAATATTTCTGAATTAGAATACACAATTTTGTTTTATGATATTCGAAAGGTAACGGCTGAAATTTAATAGAGGATGTTTGGACTATTATAAAATGAAACATTTTGCAAATATCTACCATTAAATATTTAAATTTATATTTTAGTTTATTTAAAAAATTAATCATAATAATAATAATATTAATATTTTTAATTATATTTTATACTACATATATATATATTTGTGGGAATAAGCATTAGGTTGGTAAAAGCGTTGGATTGGAGACACGACACAAACACGGACTCAGCAGTTGTATAGTGGTCAAATCGCGTGCAGTGTTGAAGCTTTCCACCAGCAAAGTCGTCTGTGGTTTCAACCCTCCGGTTCTCTGTTCTTTCCTAATTCCTACCATTTCTATCGCGTACGTCTCTCTCTCTCTCTCTCTATATATACCGCTCCCTCTCTTAGTTTTCTTTTCTTCTTTTCGTCTCTTCCGCAATCCCTCTCCATACACGCACATATACGTACAACGCATACGTACATTTCTTCTCCACTTCTGTATACATACGCTTTCATTGTTCTCCGTGAATCTTTTTCATCTGGGTTTCTGCGTTTCTTTTTTATTTCCAAGGATCGTTGTAGTTTGAAACGGTGACGTCATCTCTCTTTATTACTAGAATCTTGTTCTTTGAGCCATGACTCTGTTCACAATGCTTTTGTCTGATTGCTGTTCGCTGACGTTTATTTTTTTGTGGTTTTTTCAGGGTTTAACCCGCATTTTGCAGGATCTTTCGCCCCGTACCATTTCTTCATACGTTTCTTCCGTCGGGCTCAAGAGAAAAATCAGGTATGGCCCTGCATTTATGCGTTTTCATGCATGTCTCAATGTAGTAGCATATGAATTTTTTTGCTGTATATCCCTCTGTCTCTCTCCCTCTATACATATAGATATATATCTATATATATATTTTATATGTGCGTGTGTGTGGTGGGGGGTCAAATTCTTGATATCTTGTTCATTGTGTTGCGATTCATCTGGTTGCTGGTTATTGCTCTGTTTGTATTAAAGAAGTTTTAGCCATTTCTTTAAATTCTTGATATCTTGCTCGCTGCTATTCTTTCTTTTCCTTTTTTCGTCGGAGTTTTCCATTTTATGATGTTTATAGTGGAAGAAGTTAAAAAATCTTTTTATGTTTCTTCGATGCCTTTGTAATGAAAAGAAAAACTGAGAGTATAACTTCTATCTTGTGTTTAGGCCCAAGATGTCCTTTTTTTAATTATTTTCTATATTTCTTGCCACAAAATTTAGGTATTATTTTCTGCTGTAATAATACGTTGCTTTCTGAAGTAGTTTCATTTTTCCTGTTTCTAGATCTTACTTATGAATTCAGTTTAATTCTAAATTTGTGGTCTTTGTTCAACTATGGTGAGTTACAGTTATTTCTGTTTTTCTCCCAACGGCAGGACATAAAGACTAAACCTTGATTCTAATTTGTCGGCCATAGAGCTGTATTAGTAATAGTCTGAGGTGATTCACTCATTTGCCTTCACCTCCAATTTTTTATGGAGTCCCTTTCAAGCTGTCGGCTGGTTGGTGCATTATATAATCAAATGAATCCAACGTTTTTGTCGATATTATTGCCAATCATCTTCTTAGTCTTGATCTACAATAAATAACTGGTTGTACAGATGTGCTAAGATATTATTCTTTAGTGCTTGAAAATAATTTTCTATAGTAGAAAGAAGGATGAGAAGAAGAAGGTCGAATGAAAAATTTCTGTCCCGAAAAATTATACTATCTGGTGGTCACAGACATTTATGTGATAGCAACTACGTTATGGGGACACCTGAATTTTCAATACCTTTCATGAATAAATTGGTTTTGTTGCATTTCTGAATTTTAATGTGCTGGGGCCATACGTTTAATGCTCCCCATGCTGCTCAGTAGGGCCATAATATGTGGCTGAGTATAGTGTTTCCTCTGTTTGATGTTGGCTAGAAAAGGATGCAATCAACCGTCGTTCTGATAAACCCTTGAATATGCACTTATAGAGTTTTAAGTGGTCAAGTTCTCGGAATTCCTAGTTATGTTCCGGCTTTCGTTGAGGCAATTTTTCTTGGTTTGAAGGGATATAGTTTGGTAGATAATGTGAGTAATTGTTTCCTTCTATTTCTCTTCCTTTCTTTGAGGTCTTTTTTCATCTTAATTGGTTATGGCATCATTAACTCGTCTGCTGGTGTGATATTGCCAATCTGCCGAACTATGTTGAACAGAAATTGGTGGTTGTGTTGTGCTTATCTTTTTATCTCAAAAATCTTCTTAACTTTTCTGATTTCGTCTTCTTGGTTACTTCAAATGTCAACCATCTACTGCTGAACAACTCTTGCCAGTTGTCAGCAATCTCTAATATACACCCTTCAGTTTGATATAAGAGATATCATGCAAATCTAAGTTCATCCTAATAGCTGAGCTAGGAACGTTCAAGTTTGAGTAGGTTTTTTTGTATATTCTGTTCTAAGTATCTTTTAGTTACTTTCTATACATAAATAGATCTTCGATTTTTCACTTAGCTTCCCTCTTCCGTGACATACATGTATTCCCACTCTCTGGCATGGACCTTGAACTTGCATAGTTATTTTTCTGATTTCTAGGGGAGCAAACCTTTAACGCAAAAAGATTTATTATGACTGATGGGATCTTTCTTGAAATCCTGCAGTTACTTCAATCGCCTGAGACGAGACATTTGGTCACAACCTACAAAGTAAGAGAGATGCTCTTTTCAGATTTGAGTGGCGGCACTATAACTGTTCTGGCTTTTAACTTTGCTTCCATTTATTAACATTTGGTGTGGTTATTATGCATCAGATGTCTTCTGCTTGATGGACTGCTTTCCCTGCAGCAGTGATAAATACGCTCTGAAGAAGTGGTTTTTTATTGACAAAAGGGTTGGTTAAATCGAGTGAAAGATTTTAGAGCAAAAAGAAGCTTAGCATCTGACTTCTAGCTGACACGTTAATTGAGTTGTATATTTGAACCCGAAATCTGGATATAATGGACCTAAAATCAAATCATACGTCACCTGTTCTTGCTGATGCTGCTCCAATGAATAACACAAGATTAGGCATTCACTCGGCTCTGCTGCCGTACCCTCACAGTGGCTCTCCTTTTTCTCCCTCTCTCTTACTAACTATACCAAGGAGAAGGCCTGGTATTCTTGATGATGTTAGGTCCAGCCTGTTTGATGCTATGAAATCATCATCCCCCACTCATGAGAAATTTGCAAAAGAGTCGAGCTCTGAGACAACTCTAGGTGATAGCAATATTGCTTACTGCAACTGGATGGTATTATTCTCATGCTCTTCTGAACTCCTTCAAGATTTATTCTATCATAAAATGAGTATTCAAATTCATGTTTTATTCTGCAGCTCAAGTACCCATCTGCGCTTGCATCTTTTGATCAAATAGCAAATAGTGCAAATGGAAAGAGAATAGCTTTGTTCTTGGATTATGATGGAACTTTATCCCCAATAGTGGACAACCCTGATCATGCCTTCATGTCAAATGCTGTGAGAATCTATTCATATAACCTTTTAGGCGATAGTGAATATTAGTACTAATATAAGGCCTTTTCCTATTCTCGTCCTCTCAATTCTGAACCTGGATCATTTGTTTCCAGATGCGTGCTGCTGTGAGCAATGTGGCCAAGTATTTCCCCACAGCTATAATTAGTGGAAGAAGCCGTGACAAGGTGATTGGCTGGCTTCCGATCGACTCTTATTGTGTTAATATCGTGTTGTATATGTGTTATTTATGGAGACTGAGTATATGGCCTCTTTTTCATTTTTTTTTCATGTCGTTTGTTCAGGTTTACGAGTTTGTAGGGCTAACCGAACTTTACTATGCTGGAAGTCATGGAATGGACATCATGGGACCTGTTCGGCCCTCTTCCAGTGATCACAAGAACTGTGTCAGGTCGACTGACAAGCAGGTAGCAATACTAGAAATCTTTATCAATTTTTATGTTCTCAAGCTATTTTCGATTAATTATGGATCTAATATTTACGAAGTTACTTGCGGGGTATACAGGGCAAGGAAGTTAATTTATTCCAGCCTGCTAGTGAATTCTTACCCATGATCAATGAGGTACTTAACTGTCTTTTTCTATTCAGTAAAATGCATCATTTCAGGAAATCTTATTCATTCAGATACATGACAACGTCTAGTGTTATGCTTAAACCAGGTTTTCAGATCTCTTGTTGAGATTACAAAAGATATAGTTGGTGCAAAGGTTGAGAACAACAAGTTCTGCGTTTCTGTACACTACCGAAACGTGGATGAGAAGGTAATGCTCACGTCCGGTTTCTTGCTCTTGGGTATTAAATCGAGTCCTCTTGAAAATAATGCTTTCGGACTGACGACCAATGCACCCTTTTTGTGGGTTGGCTTAAATATTTACAGAGTTGGACAACAGTCGGCCAATCTGTTGAAAGAATTTTGAAAGAGTATCCCCGTTTGCGACTGACACATGGTCGGAAGGTGTTACTTCCAAGAACATTTCACTTGCATATTTTGATTTCGAAATGCCTGCTTTTGGCTTGTTCTATTTATACTTCTATTTACTCAACTTTACCGATTCAGGTGTTAGAAGTCCGACCGGTTCTCAACTGGGACAAGGGTAAAGCTGTAGAATTTCTACTAGAATCACTTGGTGAGTAGAAACAACTACTTATTGTTCTAGTGCATGCTTTCCTCTGATACTATCTACTGAAATTTAATGTTACATGATATTATAGGGTTAACAAACTGCGATGATGTTCTTCCGATATACGTTGGAGACGATCGCACTGATGAAGATGCATTCAAGGTAGTCTTGAACTTCATGAAGATCTCTCATTTCCCATTATTTACTAACAATTAAAATGAGAGAATCTCAACTAAAATCACATGCTACAGGTCTTGAGAGAGGGTAATAGTGGTTACGGTATTATAGTCTCTTCTGTGCCCAAGGAAAGCAGCGCATTTTACTCTCTCAGAGATCCTTCCGAGGTACTACTTCTTTTCCAGTCTCTACAAACTTATCACGGCACTTTTGAAACTACTTAGACATTATAATCTAAAGACTGTAAAAGAACATCATGCGTCTGTGTATGAGGTTGTAATAACTTCGCCTCACATGCAGGTCATGGAGTTCCTCAAGACCTTAGTGATGTGGAAGCAGAAAAACACGCTATGACTATCTTGACATAGGAACAATGCGTACGCTTTGAAGATACATATATGATACGACAAAATATATCTTTTTTTTCCCTTTCTTTTTACGTTATAAGATCTGCATGGGGTTGGGAGCGGAGGTGCCTAATCAAAGCTTCACGAAGCAGCGACCAGTAGTTACGTTTCTCGTTGCTCGGAGCTAATTGTGAATTCTTTCTTCTCTTCTTCACTTGGGAGCACCAAGGAAGCCCTCAAACCCCATAGTGTTCTCTCACCAACATTGATTGTTCCTTGTAAATCTCCCCAAGGGAGGGTATATGAGGGTTCATTTGTTGATTTTTTTTGTTTGAACATTTCAACTTTGATTTGTCTTAGGTTATTGTTGTACTTGAGAGCACTAGAATCCATTCAAAGGATATGTGTATGTTAGTGTTATGACCATCTTGTTTGTTATAACGTTGGAACCGTAGAAATTTCAAGATGATCGTATCCTTGTATGTTTCTTCTTATATTTTTTAAAATACAGCAATTTAATTTCTTGTATTTTTTAAAATTAAGTATTTTACCTCCATGTTTAGGATTGAGTTTTTCGTTCCAAATTATAAAAAAAAAAAACATCATTTATATTATTTAAGGAAAAAAACTAATACATATAGTGTAAGTAACATAAAGAATGTAAAAAGATTTAAAATAGAAAATATAATCACAAAGCGTGGATTCAGACAATCGTGCCGATCTGAAATTATTAACTTGCGCACATTAATAATAATTGTTTCACATGTTATGAATAGGCAGAGTAGCGAAACTACGATTAATTGATTGAGAAATACATACGTATAATAATTGTGACACTAACATTTCAATCGATCGATAAATATATTTCAAGTCCAAAGCTAAGCCAAACACGTACTACATGATTTCAACTCACCATTGTAATCATTATATAATCCAAAATAGCAATTATTTAAAAAAAAAAAATTCAATCATAGAGAGTCATCTTTATTTTTGGAATAATCAAAATTCAAATGTATATAATTATTTAAGGCTATATTTCAAATTCATAAGTTTTTGTGATTACAACATTATTATTTTTTAGCAACAAATATCAATATAAAATTATCATATAACTGATAAAGATGGAGGAATTTAAATATGAGGATGGGTCTTTGCAACAATTAATTAGCAAAAGATATGATTAGCTATAATTTTTGACTTTATTATTTGGGGGATGATTTTACGCCACAACTTTTTAATCAATCGGGCCAGTCCATGTGTTAGGTAAAATTTGTCGACTTTTCCTTTTTTATGTATCCCTTCGATTTATCAACTGAATATGGATCGAATTAAAAATTTTAATTTGTATTGTATACCGAATCAATAATTTTAAATTTATTTTTTCTTAAAAATTTGATTAGTTCGGTACAACACCAATTGGATCGAATTGGATTAAATTTATCGAATTAAATCAGTTATTTCAATTGAATATTTTCTATTTTTACATTCCAAAATATCGATTTGATTTATGGAGATGAACACCTCTAAATTTGCATTGAGCTTTTGCATCTAATGTGGACTATACTTAGATTATGATTAAATGCCCTAGGTATAATGCAATGACCAAACGTTGTAAGAATTTGCGTATATTTTACTCGAGTTGGTTTGTTCCAAATGTTACTAATATATGCATTATTACCAATATTTTTTTTAAGTCAAAGTGACGAACTATTATTTTTTGAATAAATCAACTACAATCATTAATATAAAAAAATTATATCTAACAACTATAATAATTATATACTAATTATTAATATCAAATAATTATTATTAAAATAAAATAACATCCCATACATTGGTGAGAACTCAACGCATGACGTTACTGCTCAAAAAGCTTTCTTGGGGGTGGAAATGAATAAGATATGGAAACGTGGGAGGAGTTAGTTATAATTTAATGTGAAAAATGACCGCGTCACATGCCTCACGTGAGAGATAGTTGGAGATTGCTCGCCACGTGACCGACTTAAACTACCACGTACTTCATAGTTTTTACTACGCTTTTTTTTTTTAATTTAATGCCCGTCCTAAAATAAAGACAGATATTTAAAAATTGTATGGTAAAAAAAGTGTATCAAATATTTTTATTTTATATTAAAATCAAATTCAGGAGTGCATTATAAAATATGTGTTAAAATTGGTATGACGATAGTAAAAAAGAATTCACTCTCCTATTTTGTACACATGTGTAGTAGCTCCTCATTTCTTGTATAGAAATAATAATTACATAATTATATATTAACTAAATAATATATCAATTTGATTATTATATTAATATAATATAAAAATATTATAATAAAAATTCACGTAAAATGAGACAAGTCTAAAATTGCTTATCAATTATTTGATGCAAAATGTAGCAAAAGAAGGTGGTCCTTTTGATGTGTTCAGAATTGTCAAATCAAAGGTGAAGGGGAGTTGATGTCTCAAAGGAAAAACAAACACACACTGTGAGTTGTATTCATATAAATGTAAATATATTTTTATTTTAAAAATGCCCATCAATATATCTACTTATTTCACATATTTACAAATAATTTTAATATTTATTTAACAATGAGTTCATTCCATCAGCCTCGTTAGGTATTCATTCAATTTTTATGATGAACTAATTAAAATTTCTTTTTGAATTATGAATTATATATATTTTTTTAAAAGTAAAATATTTTTACGGAAAATATACCGTATGAATTATTTTTTCCCCCTTTTTCTCAAACGTTCTTTTTTTCTAAATCCAACGAAGTTATAGTAATATTCACATCACTATTATGGGCTATACAATTGATTTTCCTTTGAAGAAAATTTTTACAACTTTTTAAATAATTAGAACTATTAAGTAATTATATTAAATTTTAAAAAAAAATAGTCTAAGTTTAGAAGTGTAGTTGTTTTAGGGGTAGGTAGGTAGAATCACTGGAACATTAACACATGTTTGAGGGTGTAATGTTTGCAGCAGTAGTTTGGTATTTAGATGACCTAATGGAGTGTTGGGTACGTGTCTATGCTGATGGTGTAGCTCTTGTCCAAATATTTTTGGTTGGTTTCGGACAAATATTATAAGTCAAATAATGAAGCAATTCTCCATAAACAATTGGGTTTTTTTTTTATCAATAATTATGAAATTCATAATAATTTTTTCAGTGAAAATTGTGAGATGCCATCAGAGGTTGTATTCAGTATATGCACAATTAATTTTTGTATAAGATATTTTTTAAAATAAATAAATGACGCAGATTTTATACATGTAATCGAGTATAAGGTATGGTATCATTTTTAATTTTTAGTTTTTTTTAATTTACCAAAAATATTGAATAATTCGACGTTATCTATAGTATTAATTAAGAGGAATAGGTTTAGAAAAATTAATTTGGTAAGCAATAAATAAATAAATAGATAAAAATACCCTTATTCTTTTCTTCGGAAGTCTATCCAATAGACCTACAAATGTAATTTCAATTAGAAGCTAATTTCTACCAACGTATATAATTCTATTAATTACAATTTTTTAGTTATTTCTACATAATTTTAAGGATAGATTTGATATAATTATATGTGAATCCCATGTAATTTGAAAAATTACATCTAATACCCTTAATATCTGTTTTTGTCTAACAAATAAATCATACATTAGTCAAAATTCATTAAATTTACTGATATTAACAAAAAAGTTGAATAAAATGATTGACGTATTACTATTCTTGCAGGTCAAATATTTTTTCTTTTAAAATCAAATTATCCTATTTGTTAGACTGAAACTAAAATCAAGAATGTTAAATGTAATTTATCAAATCATAAAAGGTCAATGTGTAATTAAACTAAACTCTAGGGGTGGAAGGTGGAACTATCCCTAATTTTATTATTGAATCTATTAAGAAAACATATTTTGCTTATTAATTTTTCTTTTATGAATATATGATTATAATCAAAAACATAAAAATATTATTATTTTTTATTTACACACGCATCATCGTATTAATTGCTCTAATTAATCCAAATCACTTGATAAAGAAAAATGGACAAATCTCCGGTCATTTTTATTGCAGACGTGTCTGTATCTCCTACCGATCCTTTCTAATATAAAATTAAAATTAAAAAATAATTCATTATAGCAATAATAATATTATTTATAACTCACGATTTATTTATGTAAACAGAAAATTCCAAGTCACACACACACTTATCCAATCATGTGCTTCTGCTACTATATATATATACATCAAACTGAACTTGCATTGAACTCCCTCCAACCACCACCACCACCACCACCACCTGATGGCGACCGCCTCCTCCGCCTCACCACCGCATGACCTCGAAAGCGCCACCTCCTACTCCCCCATCCCCGGCGACCCTCCAGCGGAGGCGCAGCCAAGGACCAAGAAGCTCCTCGCCACCATTTTGTTTACATGTTTCTTTCTGCTGTCCTTGATTCTTCTGATCATCAAGCAAGAACCCGACCCTCAACCTAAACTCAATGAAGACAGCTATCAAAGCCCTTCAACTCCCACTTATTCTTTCTCTCCGGCGAGACCTCTGGCTGAGCCGCCGTCAAGAGGGGTGGAGCAAGGGGTGTCGGAGAAGGCTTTCCGGCGAGTCAGTGGCGGGAATTTAAGCTTCGCTTGGACCAATGTCATGCTGTCGTGGCAGAAGACGGCTTACCATTTTCAACCTGAGAAGAATTGGATGAACGGTAAATATCGAAAATTACTTTTTAATTAATTTTCTTGTAATTATATATATATATATCCACGTAAAATATTTCTGATTTTTTTTTTCTGGGTCTTATTACATTGATGTCTGGGGCTGACCGGCTGGTTTTGCTGAACAGATCCTGATGGTAAGTGGTTCAAATCTCAACTCATTTTCGTGTTTAATTTTCTTGAAAATGGGGTAATATTAATTAATTAATTAATTACAGCAAGTCAAACATCCATTTCCTGAAACTGCTAAAAGATATATGTGTAGTAAAAGCGCATATGAGAAATTTCCAGGTTTTTCCATTATGCTATTTTATTTTTAATTTAATAAAACATTAGAAAAGTATATATATATATATATATGTATATAGAGAGAGAGTATACGTATACATATAGAGAGAGAGGGGGGTTTTCATTGCAATTTTGGTTATGTAATTAGAAGTATTTGGCATTTTAATTTTTTAAAAAATAAAACTTGTGATTTGGTCTTTTAATTTTGTAAATTTCACAATTTGAGAATATATTTTAGCAAAAATTCTAAATCTCTCTGAAATTAGCTGGTGTACGTCATCTACCAATTTAAATTTGAGGATACATATATATATATATGACTTATAAGTATTCTTTCCAGCAAAATACATCCTTTAAATTGCAAAATTTATAAAAATAATGGATTAAATTGAAATTTCATGTTTTTTAAGCATAAAAACACTAAACACTTATGATTACGTGATCAAAATTACGGTAAAAATTATATATATATATATATATAATATGCAGCAAGTCATATTTGAGAGCAATAATTGGAGCTATAATTATTAGTGATGGAGCAATGATATAAGGGGCCAAGATTATTGGGAGGTATAGATGAGATCCACGTTAGAGTTATCCACTCCATCGCCCATTCCCCTCGTGCCTCTGTCAAATCTTGTCTCTCCATCATTCATCAATCTGCTTCTTGGAATTTCAATTGGTCCAACTTTGATTTTTAACTATTAGATTATCATATAGTAATATTTAAACTAAAATTGGAATATTTTTATACATGGTATTTTACTTGATTAACTATTTAATTATATATGAATTGTGGTAATTTATGTATCATATTTGCTGAAACATTACACGTAAAATTTTGGAGTTATCATTGATAACTAGTGTTCAATTATAAAAGAAGTTCCAAGACATAAAAATTTGCACTTTTATTTTTTCCGGACAACGTTTCATGTTTCCTGATCAGTTGAAAATATTTAATGTGATTTATGACAAATTTCAAATAAAAATTTTGTATAATTTTGTGCTATAACCATTAAAGTAGTTTTAGTTGAAATGCTGAAATGTCAAGATAGAATTATAATTACAACTACACCATTGAAAAAAAAGGTTTCAGCCCGCCTTTCTAGAAGTAACGAAATTATTCGGCACACATGATTAGAGGAGAAAATGTCATAATTAGTACTCTCAGAACGAACGATCATGATTAAGGTAATGTTTAATTAAAATTATCATTAACTATATATATGTTTTATTTATAATTGAATATCATAGCTATATGGACAAATATTCACATAAAGAACACTGAACATTCTTAATTTCAGACATTAGTTTAATGAGGTTGGCGGCGATCGAGACAATGGTAATGTTTGATTGATTTGAACACAGGACTAGTAAAAAAATTGGCAGAAGTGTCTTTATGTTGAATGTGAGATTAGGTACGGCAGGAATGGAATTACGTGTTTGATTTGATGTTGGTCTGTTGATTTCTGTATAATCATCTTCACTTAGCGTCTTTGACCTGCACGTTATTTGTCCCTTCAATTTGATTAGGTGAATCTAAACTGTGGCCTTGACATAATTTTAACAACACTCTGGATCTTTTATTACACATTGTTGTTACAACAATGAGTGTTTGATACGTGGTGTTATATTTTTTAAATTAAAAATATAATTAAATTGAAATTAAAATGGTATGCAATACACACGTGGATATAGCGTGTGTGATAAGAATGTCTGATTTTGTACTTCTTGAGGGAGTTATTTATGTGGAAATTAAGTTCGCTTTCTAGACACGAACTTTTTTGTCTTGGAATTTGTTAGGTAAATTTAAATTATTGAGGACATATGAAGAACTTGGATTTGAGGGAATGATTTAAATTAAATATTTCAAATGTTAAAAAATATAATTCAAAATGAAAATTTAATGCTTCAGATCCTTTATAGCATGAAATAATCCAAACAAGTTGGATGGATTAATATTATGGATTTGATCTCTAAATCCATTAAATGGAACACAATATAAGAGAATTATATTATATCTGGAACATGATATGATATTTTCAAATGGATGTTCATCTATTTGAAATTGTAATTTGAATTTGATTCGATATAGAATTTCACAATATTGATCACACTAAAAGTGATAGTTGAGGATGTTGGTTCAACTGCTAGGAACATACTACTTTCTATTAGAATGTTGTGTTCGATTTTTCTAATGATGTAAGGACTGTATTGATAAAGACTATGTAAGTATCCTTGTAAGTGATATATAATGTCCTATCTAGTAGGTGTGACGAGAAGTGAACCCATTAAGTTTATTTTATTTTTAATAAAAAAATGAAGTTTTGAGTTAGCATTTTGATCACCACATGAACCCTTAGATGTGTAGCAATCATGACAAGATGTGTTAGCAGATTTTCATGTGAATGAAAATGACAAATACCAAATGTAACAAATTGTGCATGTCTAAAAATCAGGTCCATTATACTACAATGGATGGTACCACTTGTTCTATCAATACAATCCAGATTCAGCTGTTTGGGGCAATATTACATGGGGCCATGCTGTATCAAGGGACCTGATCCACTGGCTCCACCTCCCCTACGCCATGGTGCCTGATCAATGGTATGATATCAATGGAGTGTGGACCGGGTCCGCGACAATCCTCCCTGATGGTCGGATCATTATGTTGTACACCGGAGACACCTACGATGTTGTGCAGGTGCAGTGTCTAGCATACCCCGCCAACTTATCGGATCCCCTCCTTCTTGAATGGGTCAAGGACCCGAATAACCCGGTCTTGGTACCTCCACCCGGCATTGGCCTTAAGGACTTCAGGGACCCGACGACCGCTTGGCTGAGTCCAGATGGTGACAAATGGCGTATAACAATTGGTTCGAAGGTCGACAAAACGGGTATATCACTTGTTTACGAAACCAAGGACTTTATAAAGTATGAGTTGTTGGACGGGTACTTGCATCAAGTCCCGGGTACGGGTATGTGGGAGTGTATTGACTTTTATCCGGTTTCTTTGACGGAGGAAAATGGGCTGGACACTTCTGCAAATGGGCCGGGTATTAAGCATGTCTTGAAAGCAAGTTTAGACGATGATAAGAACGATTATTATGCTCTTGGAACCTATGACCCGATCAAGAACAAGTGGACCCCTGATGACCCGGATTTGGATGTGGGAATCGGGTTGAGGTATGATTATGGAAAATACTATGCATCAAAGACATTTTATGACCAGAATAAGCAAAGGAGAATCTTGTGGGGTTGGATTAGAGAAACTGATGCTGAAGAACTTGATCTCTTGAAAGGATGGGCTTGTGTTCAGGTACAATTCATCCCTACTCATTTTTCCTTTTTGCCCCTCAACTTTTTGATAATTCAACCTTTTGATTGTAATATCTCAAGATTGACGAGCCTCACGACCTACTAAGATATCTGTCCCTGTATAATATGGACAAGGCAAAAAGCTTGGTGTTCAAAGATTTAGTACTTGCATGAATATTTTTTGGTAAGACTGATCATCTCTGCATAGCATTAATTAATCATAGTGACCGCTTTCACACAGTCTATACCTAGGACAGTCGTGTTCGACCAAAAGACAGGCAGCAACATACTTCAATGGCCAGTCGAGGAAGTCGAGAGCTTGAGATCAGACAGTTTTGAGTTTAATGATGTGAGGCTTGGACCAGGATCAGTTGTACCACTAGCGGTCGACTCAGCATCAGAGGTTTGTCTAATGGTCCAAAAATGTACATGATCAGAGTTTTGCTTTCTTAACCATTTGGATTCATAGAGGAGCTGTTTTGAGTGTGTTGCAGCTAGACATAGTTGCCTCATTCGAAGTTCATAAAGAGACAGTTGATGAGGCGACTGCTGAGGCAGATACCGGTTACGACTGTCCTACCAGTGGTGGTGCTGCTAATAGGGGAATCTTAGGACCGTTCGGCATTGTTGTTCTTGCCGACGACACGCTGTCTGAGCTTACTCCCATCTACTTCTACATTGCAAAAGGGACTAATGGCAAGGCCGTCACTCATTTTTGTGCCGATGAGTTGAGGTTAATTTCTTTCATTTGCTCAGTATTTAGTATAATCAGTGCTACACTCATTAATAATCATTAATTATCTATAACCGGTATCGGTGTAATCAACCCTTCTTACATTTTCTTTACATCTAAACTGGCAATCCCAATTCCCATGTTTGAATTGTTGTTCCAACTTCCGAGGCTTGTCAATCATGGTTGCATCAGCAACCAGTGTTCTTGTCTATATGAAACTTGTGACCAAAAATCATTTGTAACAACATGTACATTGGATCATTGTAGGTCGTCCAAAGCTGCCGATGTTGACAAAATAGTTTACGGCAGCAAAGTCCCCCTGCTGCAACATGAAAAGCTATCTATCAGATCACTGGTACGTCTCCTTCTATTCCTCCGAAAACCACCTCGACATTACATGCATCATCAAGTTGTTCACCTTAATCACTACGATACATAAGTAAACGTAAGATTTTCAGGTCGATCACTCCATCGTCGAGAGCTTTGCTCAAGGAGGAAGAACAGTAATCACGTCACGAGTTTACCCCACGAAGGCCATCGGCCGTGCAGCACGAGTGTTCTTGTTCAACAACGCCACGGGACTCAGTGTGACTGCTTCGGTCAAGATATGGAAAATGGACTCTGCCGATATCCGACCCTTCCCCTTTGATCAGCTGTGATGAACTCCAATTTTCGGATATGATTCCTTCATTCTTGGCATCAAATTGTTGCATATTTAAGGCCCACTACGAGCGTTCATTTGTTTTATTTTTATTATTCGAGGGTTTATATATAATATAGTTGAGCTGTAATAAAAGTTTTGGCGAACCCTTCAGATGAGATGAGGTTGTGGTGTAGTAACTTTGTACATGTTCTTGAAATAAAATTACCTTAATTTGGTAGAATTTTTGTTTTAAAGAGGTAACATCTTTCCCTGAATTACGGATGAGTGCTTCGTGTTATGATTAAAAGAAGTGGAAAATGTTGTATTTAAGTCTTTGTGTTGCCGGACCCAAGAAAGATCCATATCTTTACCAAAAAAGAAAAAAAGAAAAAATCTAAAAGGAAAGGAGAACAATGTGTGGGAATGGGATTCTTTTCTTTCAAATTAAGTTGCAATATCAAGATATGTTAGAAGCTATGATGCATGAATACAAATAAAACACAAATATGAAAAACTTTTAAAAATTTAAGCTACGATATTATTTTTGATCTCATAACTTAGACATTATCTACTTTTGATTTTAATAATTATAAAAATATGACTTTAAGAATAATATAATATATTTTGTCCCACCTATAGTTTAATTGTTAAATAATTGACGGGAATGACCATGTGAGACTCACATGACTGTTACGTGCGCGTTTTAGAAGGAAAAGATGCACGTGCCTCTCACAGAAATTTATCATTTTTGTCCCATAACGTAGTATTTGTTGACTTTTGATCCCAATAATTACGATATTCTCACTTTAAGAATAATAACTTGGAATATTTGTCACTTTTCGTCTTATTATTGAATATTTGATGGAGTGACCGCGTGATACTCACATGGCCATTAAGTTGGGACGTATTAGAGAAAATTCTGACATATAAGAGACATATGCTTTGTATTTAGAGGATTTGTAACTACAACTTTTGACAAGAAAAGAGAAATAACAAAATTAGAGTTGTCATCCTTTAAATTCTTTCAAACTCGAAAAAAAGTTGAGATTTTTAGACTAAAAATATGATTCCCACAAATAATTAAATTATTGCAAAACCAAGTACTACATATTACCATGGTAAGAAAGTTAAAATTTGAGAGCATTGGATCCACAAAAATCAAATTCTTGTTTCTTGAGCAACAAAATCCGAAAATTCAGAGGGTGGGTGGGTGGCGTTATGACCGTTAAAACTCGTAAATTAGTTAGCATGAGTGTGTGTCTGCCCAATTGCTTTTCTCTTTATTGAGATGACAAAAATAATGTATTAACTTGAATTCTTCTTTTTCTGCCACAATTTTCGATTGGTTGTCTGTTTTTGAGATTTGATTATTGTTTCCGAGGATTTCTGTCTCCGCTCTGTTTTTTGTCTTTTTAAGCAATATTAATAATTAATAAATCAAAAGGAAAAGGAATCCCAGATTGCAAATCCTCCTCTATACATTCCTTTTGTTCGAACACGTCACTGTTTCACTGAGGTTGTGATTGGATTTGGATGGATGTAGTTATTTTTCTCTTTTTCTTTTCTTTTTTTAATAATTATATCATTCTTTTTTAAAATTTAATTTTTTAATCAAAATTCACATAATTCACTTACAATAATAATATAAAATATGGAATAAAAAATTATATTCCCCTCCAATTGATTTATTCAAACTTATTACATGTTAAATAAATCTTTTCTGATCAAACTACTCTTATACATCTTCACACGCACTATTATATTTGAGGAATTACATTTAACCCTTATGAGGATAGTTTGATCAGAAAAGGTCTGTTTGGCCTGCAATAAATCAGTGGTAAGTCAATCAGAAATAAATATGAATTTTGATTCAATTTTTTACTAATATAATCAAATTCTATAAATCGTCTGATCAATATACGTCATTATCAGCATCAATATTAAGTATTTGTGACTAACCAAGAACTCCTGTTACAGACTTACAGTAAACCAATAACTACTATTAAAATAGACTAATTAATATCCCCACATATTAATGGGACTCGAACATATCATAAGGTTTCAACTTCGCAGATTAAGTTAGACATCGTTGACAGATATAATCTTTTATTGAAAATTTATTTTGGCAAAAAATTAAAAAAAAATTACAAAATATATATAAATTTTGAAAATAGAGAGATGAGGAAGCAAAGCATGAAATTACTTGGAAAGTACTTCAATGTTTTAATTTTCCGCATCTTTTCACATTCATCTTCATCGGCTTTCACAACTCCACATTACACACAAATTGCTGCTCCGTCAAGGAACCTTTTCAAAATTCAACTTCTAATTACTCTTTTTTCCTTTCTAATTTCTTTTTTTTTGTTAATTATATAATAATATTTCAAATTAGACGCGCGAAAAGCAGCGTTTCAAGCTCGCCTATATATATTAAACGACAAAAAATTATTTATAAACATTAATCGAATTTATAAACAAGCTCCCAACTATAATTAATATGGAACTTGTGCAAACATCAAAATCAAATAGTGAGAAACTAATGATTGTTTTACATGTGTGAGATGATGATATGATTACACCTACTAATGTTTGTTAAATGACATTTCATTCAATTCTAAATCACGGCTATAATCACGTCCCCATTCTAATTATATTCACCCATTTAAATTTTATTTGTTTTCACCAAAATCCATGTGATCTTTTGTTTATTGGTGGGTATTTTTTCTGTTATTATTTATTTATTCATTTCTTTCTTTCTTTTTTTCCCGGGCATGATGATGTCCGAAAATTTGACTACTTTATCTCATCATTTTGTCTAAATATTGGGAGTTGGGTAGCGACCTACCTACATTGTACATTGTTTGGTCACATATGATAATGTTTATTATTTTTTTTTTATTTTTTATGTTTTAATTTAATAATTCACAAATTCATGTGAATTATGCTGTCAATATGAATAGCATGGAATCACCCCTCTCCCTAAATATAGAAACGAGTGTAAAACGTAACAACAAATGAAGTATGAGGTACTTTGATGTTGTCAAAGCATGCTTAGGAATATGATGAACGGTTCTCCTTGCACCTGACTGATTAAATGAGATGACTTACAACACAAACAGTCAACACACTCGACGTTATTAGAAAAATTGAGAGGTGCATCATCTAAAAAGTCCCGATAGTCGAGTTAGGGCTAAACTCGAGAGAACGTAATTGATGAAATTGAAATGAGTTTTAAACAACAACCAGACTTGTGATTGATGTATTTAAAGATAAAGCATCTTAATTAAATGTATTGAGGTTTATCCAACGCTATAATCTAATGAAATCATAATAATAATAATAATAATAATAATAATTATATTATTATTAAATAAATTATCATATCTTCATTAATAGAAAATATTTCCATCAATGTTTAATTATTTTAAAAGATGCAATTTATTCTCTGTATTTTTTTTTATTCTGTATGGATTTATTATATTAATACAGTATACTCACTCGTGCTTTTTAAAAGAAAAAGAAAGAGAAATGAAAGGAAAAAAAACTAAATATATTGGGGAATACGGCATTATTCAATTAAGTATAAGATTAAGACCTCACAATTATAAAATTGTGAGTCTGATCCTATAAATATGAATGTATGCCTCTTTTTATAATAGTCTGTTGTCTATTTGTCTCGTTCAAACGTATTAATCTATTTAAATTATTAATATATTAAATTAATATTTTATATTTAAATATATTAAATAATATAATAAATAGGTGTTTAATAAAAAAAAATAGACATACAAGCTTGGCGTTTAGGGAGGCAAGGGAAGTAGAGGAATTAAATGTCAACTGTGGGAAATTGGTGGGTGGGGACATAGCAAATATGGAAGTGGATAACCTTTCCTGGAGTTATGTGGGCCCGCATAACGAGAAGTGGGGCCCACGGAATTCCAAATGTGAAAGCGTTGCAGAAATTCTGGACGTTAAATGGGCGGGAGGGGGGACTGGCTACAGCCGGTTGCCTTTTCCAATTAAAATAATAATTAAAAAAAGTACATCTCTCTTAATTACTTTTTAAGTTTTGCATTTAAGATATAGAAACGTATCTCTCGAGTTTGATTAAAAATAACCGAATCAAGAATTTTATGCTACTCCAATATTGCAATTTCTTCAAATATTTTAGAAATCTATCTCTTTTTTTATTAGGAGATTTAGCAATCAATAATATAGAATTTCGGTAATCTTAAGTGAGATCTATAATATTATTTAAGTTGAACATTGATGAATTTAATACTTTCTTTAACTATAAATTTACTAAATCATGAATACCTTTTTTTTGTGTATAAGAAAATGTCTATTTTGAGTATAGTTTTGCATAATACAAAGAAAAATATTAATGGTGTGTTGACATTTTCATTATTTTTATTGTATGAAATATACTAGTGAAATAAAGATATCATAATTGTTTTTTATATTACCTTCATTTTTTTTTTATAATATTTCAAGCGTACACATCAGACAAGAACGTATTTAAACATGATATTTTTTAAAAATAGGTGCAACAATAATGTCGATACAAGAATTTGTATGCACACAATGAACACTTACTCATATTCCCAAGAAGATGTGCAAGGGTGGGATGATTCATATAAGAGACAATATGTTGCACTGCTAAGAAAAATTGCACCCACATTTTTGGACCAGCCTGCAATCCTATACTCTCATGTAGTAAGTAGTTGTCTTGGGTAAGACAAAACCAATTGCCTGTACATGATCCTCACACGCCTGAGTGAACTATCTCTTGTTAGCATGCATCTAATCACCAAGACTTGGCTTGCCTTCCGATTGTGTATGTGGACTGTTAGGCCCATCTCGTACGTATTGTTTATGGTCTGCTGAGGAATTTCGCACATTTATACTGTCTGCAAGTATCGTCTACCTCACATTGGCCCCAACATCATCCATGTGTGCACATCATGTGCATACATCTATTTTTTCCTATAATATCTTGAACATTTACATACAATGTTGTCGAGACAATAACTAACAGTTCCCACACAATGGCAAAAATTGATAAATGACGCCCATCTTGCACCTAAGACTTGCATGTCCACCCATTGTGAAATTATGTAATGCATAGTCGTATGACGTATCTCAATCAGTCGATATTTCTGAATTACTATGTTAAATACTACTTACAGCTTTGGTAATGATACTTAACACTCCATCACACAATGTAAAACCCAATATTGCCGAAGCGCACAAGCCTACCGCACCAAACATGATGACATCTCAAGGCAGGTAACATAGGGCCTATGCGAAAATTTGGTCCCTAATGGCTAATACCATCATATTTATAGAAAGAAACAATTCATTTTGAAAATGATGTAATGATTTTGATAATCCTGTGAGTAAGCAATTCAAAATAAAATTAAGAGGGTATTTGGTCAAGTTTATAAAAATTTTAAAATATTTTATGAAATGTTTGAAAGTTTATAAAATATTGGAACAATATTAATTTGATAAATTGTTTTAGATAAAAGTTTACGAAATAAAAAAGATATTATGAGATTATAATTCTTTTAATTTTTTAAAAGTTCTAATTTAATCTTTAAGCCTTTACAAACTTCTTCACTCACCATATTACATAATTATCATTAGCTTAGTAACATTTTACAAGTTCAACAGTTATTTTTTTTTATCAGATATTCTAAAAAAAGATAAAAACATTGCGAAAATATTTAAAACGTCAAATAAAATATAAATACTTATAAAATATTTAAATGAATTTAATAAAATCTCTCTAAGTCATTTTTCGCGGAATTGAATCCTTTAATTAAGTGGTTTTATGGTAATTAGTTTCTTTTTTTTTGGTAATTGTTTATGGTAGTTAGTTACATTATGCAAAGATTCATTTCTGACAAAAAGCTCAACCGGCTCAACAAGTAACCGGTAAAGTAACGCACATCACGCCACACATTTCCATAACAGAGTGTAGAGAAGTTCAAAAAGGCAGCAATGCATTTAGGGCGAAACTGAAAACAGAGCACAGCGCAGAGCAGAGCCGCTTGTATCCTCTCCTCATTTCCTTGCTTTCAGAGGAGGTTGAAACACGCTTTCTGCACTCTCCGTGCGTGTGTCTGCGCTTCTCTGTGTGTGTGTGTGTGCGCGCGCGTGAGTGAGGGCTTTGCAGAAACTATTTGGTGTTTGTCATGTGAAAAAAGCAGAGGAGGACCCTTTTGAGAGTTGGGTGTTTTGAGAAACTATACAGAATCGTTTCCCGAGATCTTGTTTGTCGAAACTCAAAAAAAGGCAAGCCTCGGCTGGGAATAACAAGTTCTTGCTCTCGAAGTACTCAGTAATGGGGGCGTTTTGTTTGTTGAATTGGATATGCATTGGTTTGGTTGTGGGAGTGTGTTTGGCGGCGGACCCGTTTGCCTACTTTGACATGGAGCTTTCTTACATTACTGCTTCTCCTCTTGGTGTTCCTCAACAGGTGAGAGGATTTAGTTTTTTCATTTTTGTATTTGGTATTGTGGAGTAGAGTTTAGAAAATTGGTGCATCTCTGTTTGTTCTGTTTTCTGTCTTGTTTATTTGTTCTGAATGAACGGTGCGTAGAGATGTGAATGGAATTAAGACGGGTTCGGGTTTTTGGTGAAGTTATGAATTCCCATTTCTGGATTCTCTACTCTCTCTCTCTCGTGGTAACTTGCTTTCCAGGGACTTGTATTTAAATCTCTGTAGTTGCTGGATATGTTTACTGACACGAGTTTTGAGTATAAACGTTAGCAGCATTTGGTTTCCCTTTGCATTTTCTTATGCCTTTACCGATTTCCTTTCGCCGGTTATGTCTCTCGTTTGGTAGTACATAAAAGTAGACGATGACCTAATTGAAAAGATGTTGAGGGACCACATTTGAATATGACAAGAATTTGTGTAATTCAAGTAATGGCTCAGCATGCACTGTAATGCATCTTTCCTTTTTAGGAGTTTTTAGTTGGGTCTTAATTTGCAAAAGATTTGTCAACTCGCAATGCAAATTTTGGATTTTCATTCTTCTTTGTCTCTTTTGTCCGTTTCAGTTTCCTTTTGCTACTTTTCATTTTCTTGTTCGGCCTGCAATTTGTCATTTATCCTGTTTCCCTAACGTGAAGAACTAGTTCATAACAAACTTTGTTAAAGGTGAACGTGTTGTTCTCTGACTCTATTTTATTTTATTTTTGCAGAAAATGATAAATTTTGTACTATTGCTTGCATTTTGCAGGTTATAGCAGTCAATGGGAAATTCCCAGGTCCCGTTATTAACGTAACAACTAATTACAATGTTGTGGTAAATGTCAAGAATAAGTTGGATGAAGATCTCCTAATGACATGGTATGCACTATTAGATTGAAGAAAAGTTTCTCCCGCTCAGATTTGGATGTTTTTTTTGTTATTTAATGCTTTTGAAGGATGTGATTGTTGTTGTTTTGGTGGTAGGTCTGGAATCCAGATGCGACGGTCGTCATGGCAAGATGGGGTTTTGGGTACAAATTGCCCCATACCCCCAAAATGGAACTGGACCTACCAATTTCAAGTCAAGGATCAAATTGGTAGCTTCTTTTACTACCCTTCACTGAACATGCAGAGGGCGTCTGGTGGATTTGGTCCTTTCGTTGTAATGAATCGCAAGATTATTTCTCTACCTTTTGATACTCCTGATGGGGAGATAGTAATCATGATTGGTGATTGGTATACTCGCAACCATACGGTAGGCAATCATATTGTGGCCTGTTTTTCTTGGTAATACCAATTCTGAACATGTTCACAGAGTGCAATATAATTTAATCATTGTTCAACAAAATTTTAGGCACTAAGAAAGGCCCTTGACAATGGAAAAGAGTTGGGAATGCCGGATGGAGTGCTTATTAATGGAAAGGGACCATACAGATACAACACCACACTTGTTCCTGATGGCATTGAGCATGAGACCATTAATGTTCATCCTGGTAAGTTTTGAGATAGGGTCTGCTAATTCAATAACCTGGATCTTCAGAATTTCACAGAAGAAGTTAACTGTCTATTTATTTCAGTCTTGGAAACCTATCTCATATTATCTTTTCATTTCTTGTTTACCCAAAAGAAAATGTAAAAGCTACTCTGTAACCTTTGATTTATTCTACTCTTTAATGTTAGGTTCCTGTGTGTTTGAAAAAATTTGTGAAAAATTTCAGGCAAAACTTACCGAATTCGGGTGCATAACGTTGGAGTCTCCACTTGTTTGAATTTTCGAATTCAGAGCCATAATCTGCTTTTGGCAGAAACAGAGGGTTATTATACATCTCAACAGAACTATACTAGCTTGGATATCCATGTTGGGCAGTCTTACTCATTTCTCGTTACCATGGATCAGAATGCGAGCAGTGATTATTATATTGTCGCAAGTGCTAGGTTCGTGAACCAATCTCACTGGCAGAGAGTTACTGGTGTTGCAATATTGCACTATTCCAACTCAAAAGGAAAGGCTGCTGGTCCACTTCCGGACCCTCCAAATGATGCTTATGACACATCATATTCATTAAACCAGGCCATGTCCATCAGGTTTGTGTAGTTGTCTATGTTATAGACTTACTGTGAGCTACTTATTGAGCTGGGATTCCATAAACCCAACTGTTGAAATTTATCGAGATACTTGATGTTGTAAGTAAAAGATCTTTATCTTCAAAACTTCTTTAATTCAAGTGTAGGGTACTAAGAGCACCATTTCTCTTATGGATGTGAGAAGATTATTACAGCTAAAATATGAGATATTATCATGCTAACAAGAAAAATAGTTTTTTTCTGTTGGTGATGGATTGGAAAATTTTGATTTGTAAGTTAATAAATTTAGATCTAGTTCAAACCATTGTAATTTTTATTCTTGTCCTCCTTTTGCAATTACCGAGTAATAGTTTGTTATTTGGATTTCTTTCTGAACTTGATGTTATGCAAGTGTCTTTTCGCATTGATCAGGCAAAATGTGAGTGCAAGTGGAGCTCGTCCAAATCCACAAGGTTCCTTCCATTATGGTTCAATAAACGTCACTGATGTTTATGTGCTCAAAAGTCTGCCGCCAGTGAGGATTAATGGAAAGTTGCGAGCTACATATAATGGGATTTCCTTTGTGAATCCTGATACACCAGTAAGGCTTGCAGATGTATACAGAGTGAAGGGTGCTTATAAGCTTGATTTTCCAAGTAAGCCCCTTGACAGGTCACCCAGAGTGGACAGATCCATCATCAATGCTACATATAAGGGATTCATAGAAATAATACTGCAGAACAATGACACCATTGTGCAAACATTTCACCTGGATGGTTATTCATTCTTTGTTGTCGGGTATATTCTAAATCTAAAGTCTCATCCATACTTGCTTGTGGATCTGCGTTTGGGATCCAATTATGCTAAGGGTAATGATCTGCAGGATGGGCTATGGTGAATGGACTGAAAACAACAGAGGTTCATACAATAAGTGGGATGCAATATCTCGTTCTACCGTTCAGGTAAAATTTACGTGGTCTTTTTGTAGTTCTTGATATTGTCTCATTCGTTCTTTTCATCAACTAACAAGAAGATTAGACCTCGTTCTGCAATTTTGCTGATTTTGGTCCTAATCACAATTCTTATTGACTTCACAAAACATATTTCCTTTTGATGCACAGGTTTTTGCTGGAGGATGGACTGCTGTTTATGTATCTCTTGACAATGTTGGCGTCTGGAATCTTAGAACAGAGAACCTCGACAGATGGTATCTTGGACAGGAAACTTACATGAGAATTATCAATCCGGAAGATCATAACAACAAAACAGAATTGCCTGTGCCAGACAATGCTCTCTATTGCGGTGCCCTGAGCCGCATGCAAAAGTATTAAAGAACTTCACACGCACAAAACAACACATACACAGAATCCATTAAGCTCTCTGATATAATACCAACTTACTGACTTGCCATTCTTATTTGCAGGCCTCAGAAGATTTCCTCGGAATCAACTGTACTTGCATGCTCAAAGCTCTTTATCATTCTGATAGCAGTATTCTCTACAATGATCACTGGTTTGAGTTAGGCTTTCTTTCTGGTTTCTTCTGTAAGTATGGGAACTGGAAGCAATCAATTTCTTTGTGTTGTCAGAATGTTGGATTGAACTGGTTCAAGATTTTTATTTCTTTTCTTTCGACATTTTCGTTTAACTCGGTTGACTAGGATTTAGCAACAAGCAACAAATTGTTCAAATCATATCATAGAGCATGTCTTTTTAAGAGTTGGGAGTCTAGGCGATTGTGTTGTCGGGGAAAGTATCATTCTTTATGTATCCAAACAGTACAACTTTAATACCATTTCCCCCCAGTTTCAGGTGACAATCATCTTGGCCTTTTTTCATGGTTTCTTGTTTACCTTTGTTCTCCCTTTGCAATTTCTTGACGAGTTTTGTTTGCACTTGTTGTTCACAACTATGTTATCAAGCCCCACCCCCACGCTAGGGGACTAGGATTCACGGTAGGAATGGACTTCTTGTTCAATTTTGTTTCCACCACAAAGTTGTACAACTGAGCTATGTATCAGAAATTCTTCAAGTATTTTCATTTGGCAAAACTGGTGTTATACTCCCATTCCACCTAAAAATATTAAATGGTTAGAAAGTAGAATTTATTTATATTAATATTTTAATGCATTTTTCCACGTACAAATCCAACACGTGAGACCTTACGACAAAAATATTCAAATTACAGAATTTTTATGTGATCGAATTCTAATATTATATTAAGTGACCACATCATTATAAATTTAAACCGTTGAAAACTTATTTAAAATTAACATTTTAAGAAGAGCATGTGAAAAGAAGGTGGTATCTTGAAAAATTTTAATTCAAGTCGAGTTTGGTTGGATTTGAATCTATTATATGATAAGTGTAATACATTTGTTTATTGATATACAGTTCAAAAAATATAATCAATTATATAATAAATATATTACACTTATTTTATAATTAATTTAATTAGATTGAATTTGGTTTGCTTACGAATTTTGGATGGTATATCTTTATATATCATTGTGTTTTGGTATTAGGTTGAGTCAAAGGGATAAGGATGAGTCATGAGGCAGGGAGGGACATAAATCAGTGCTGTCTCCCTTATGGCAACCCCACTGCCCGCCGAAACCAAATTTCAATTTTTTTGACAATTTTAAATGTTACTCTTGTAAGCCTCTAAATATAGCTAATCTAAATTCCCTCTACCTATAATTAACCAATTAGTTTCCTTAAAATCATTTGTAAAACAAAAATAAAAATAATTTTTCATTTTATTTAATTACTTGTCTTATATTATATCAGCACTTCAACAAAAGAGAAATTCTAATTCAAATTAGATTTGGTCGAACCAAAATTAATTATATAATAAATGCAATACACACACTCTGTGATTGATGTGTAGTTCAAAAAAGTGATCAATCATTTGACAAGTATATCACAATTACTTGTGATTGAATAAAATGTGATTTAAGTAAAAATTTTGGTGAAGAAGAAGAGTAAAACGGCGCAGTACTGGTTAACATGATTAAGCTCCACTTAATGTGGAGCAGAGAAAGCATGAAAAGAAACCTATTGACTGCATAATGGCAACTCACATGAAGTCTGAATTTCATGCTCTTAATCATGTTAACTTCTTTTCTACACAAACATTAATTAATTAATTATATGCTAATTCTGTAATTAATTTGTCCTAATTAAGACAACCCCTTTCATCAATTTGATCATGTGCTGCTGCGCATGCATGACTATATATATATAGATATACATACATATACATATATATATACACACAGACACAAGCAAACATTGACCTGATCAGCAAAAGCTAACTTGTGTCCACTTGTTTCTTTTTGAGCAGCTGTCTTAATTTCCCAAGATTGAGGGTCAGTCACCGTTGATTCTGCACAAATACTGTATACTTTTCAAGGGTTGTTTCTCCGTATAAATATATACATACATATGTGGCGTATATATAAATGTATGAGTATTTCTTGAGGTTCTTGAAAGTAATTTGAGCTAAACTCGCTACAAGAGAAAGAAAAAAAAGTCAAGAGAGCGAGAGAAACGTGTTTCTGGGGTGTCCGAATTTTGTTGTCTGGCTTTCATCAAGTTCATCGTGAATTCGAGAAACCTCTCAGGTTGTATTGTAAGAAGACTCTGATCAAGAACTCGTAATAGATGTCACTATTCTCGTACGCTGGCGCAGGTGATTCAACTAATTCTTGTCTAAATCAGGTTTGATGCTGAGTCTCATTGATCATTTTTTGTTAAATCGTACATCAATCACACGTACGACAAGTGTATCATACTTGCCACATAATTAGCTTATGTCCAGTAGTTAAATTTCCCTTCAACTAGTACATATATAGAGTTTTAAGCTAGAATTCGATTAGGGACACACATATATATATATACATATGTGTACGTCTATATATATATAGAAATGTGCTTCAATTCATGACTATATATACGTAGTCTAAATTAATATTATGAGTAATATATAGCTTCTTTCATTTGAAAAAATATATTTGTTTATTTCATCCCTCATGAGTTTCAATATTGCCGAAAGGTACCGGTTTTTTTTTTCACATTTTTAACGATGTTTTTCGTTTTTGGAACATCAAAATCCAATTTGTGTTCCAGAGATAATTTGGTTTATTTTGTGAATAAAATTTGGTGTTCATTACAAGTGGAAATTAAGTCTATTAGTCTAAAATTAATTAGCAGCAGCTGCAGTTGATTACTTACATGTAAAGAATAAGAAAAGCTTTTGCATAAAGGTTTCTGGGATTTCTATATTAGCAGTGTTTTTGTACCAACTGGCGACAGATAGATAGAGAAAATAAGGGCAGTAGGCCGCGCGCGGGCCTTCCAAGTGAAGTAATTAGCTAGTTTTGGTGATGGACCAATAATTTTCTTGAGTTGACATCACCCGCCAAAAGATGCAATTTTATCCTCTAACTTAAGGGTGATAATTTGATTTTGTAACTTCCACAATTGTGGCAATTTTAATCATTTTATGCTAATTTGACACAAAAATTCTGTATCGTGAGTTATGTTAACACGATTTTTGATAAATTTGATGATTTAGAAAAAAATTACCACTTGATGATATGATAAGTTTTTTTTTTCCCTAGTTGTAATTTTTTTTGCCAAGTCATTTCCTAAACAATAACATGTTGGATTGCTACATTATCAAATTCGTGGTAAGCCCAATTTTAAGTGTTGACATGGCTAATGACGTAGAATTTTCTGACTAAATTAATTGAAAAATTATCACAATTTTAGTTTCAAAACTAAATTGCATATTTTAATTTGAATAGGATAAAAATTTACAACTACTCCGGAGAATTGGTTTCAAGAGTAGAGTTGATGCAGCCTTAGAGAATGCTGCTCATATTTAGGCAATTCTCGTTTTAGTCCCGTAACTTACTAGGGTTTCATTTTAGTCCTCTATAACTTAAAAAAATTCAATTTTGGTACACATTTCGTCGGAAAATTACCTCAGTCGCCGGAAAAAATCACGTGGCACACACGTGACTTTTTAAATTGGGGGTTTTGTTTTTATTGGCTGAAGATGCTCAAATGGCGACGATGTGGCGATGACGTAGAAATAAAAATTTGTACCAAAATTGAGCTTTTTTAAGTTATAGAGGACTAAAATGAAACCCTAATAAGTTACGAAACTAAAATGAGAAATGCCTCAAATTAAGGGACTAAAATTACCTTTAATCTTTAGGATTATGAACAAGAGACCCTATTTAGTATTCACCAATCCAGATCTCTTCTGTTATTAAATGGCATTGTATTTCGTGTCTGGTGCATAAAATTCTTGTAAAATATTTGAAATATAGCACGTAACTCTAAGTATGGAAATATCACATTCTTTTATTTGATGGGATCCTCACATGTAACTCGAGAATTTTATCTCAAGTTGAGTTTGGTTGGAATTAAATCAATTATATTATGACAAATTCAATATACTTGAGGTGTGATTGGTGTATAATTCAAAAAAATGATCAATCAGTACATGCCAAGTATATCACATTTTCACCATAATTTGTTTGATTCGATTAAACTTGATTTGGATAAAAAATTTCGGAACCTATATATAGCATGATTCATATCTAAGTTGAATCTTATTAAGGTTTGTATCTCATACTGCACTTTACATATATATGTGTGTTTACACATATAATATTGAGGGGGAAATTATATCTTTCACCCCATATCTTAGGCTTAGTATAATTTTTGTCCCATTAGTTATGCGATTTTGATAAATGGTCCTGTAAGTTATAAAAATTATGTCATCTCGTTATATTCTATTAGTAATTTAATAAAAAATATCACGTGGTCGTTAACTCTTGACCTGTTGGATAATGGTCACGTAGCCTTTTTTATTAAAATACTAACAGAATTTATATAATTTATGAGACCATTAATAAAAATTCTGTAACTAATGATAAAAGGCCAGTCCTAAGATATGGGACGAAAATACTATTTTCCTGAATATTATACGAAAGGCAATATAAGATACAACAGTTTTAGTGTATATATATAAGATCAAAACTTTTGAACAACAGAAGCAAACAAAGGCAAATAGATAATCTTAATTGATGCAATACTCAGTACATGACACGCATTACAAAGATCTTCGATCAACCACAGATTAACATCATAAACAGCACTGTGGTTATCATCAGATCATGACAATTATGCTTTCATATGTAGTTCCACTACAACACGTTATCTTACAAGAACAATTTCTTCCCTACTTGGTTTTTTGTCGTTAACTTAAAATCCTAGTATTCCAAAGATCAATAGTTAGGTTATAATTTCAGTTTTATTATATACAAGAAACTGTATATATAACAAATCTTCTCCCCCATGCAATATCATACATATACAGTAGTCTTGCATTGCTTTTGGCAGTACTGATGATGATCACTTCCACAGATCAATCTGGCAACTTGAGGACGACGTCGACGCAATCTCCTGTGCCATTTCTTGCTTGTTGATCAGATTTCTAGCAATCAAATTCGATTCTTCGTTCGCAGGGAACGTGTCGTTTCCCTTTGAAATCTCTTCCTGGCTGAGTTGGGATGCCACGAACTTGTCAAGAACCCTCCAGTCAGTCACCTGATCCCCAGACTGTTGATCACTATTGTTTCTGAACATTGAGTGGAAGTTGTGATCAAGTGTTTGATGGATGTCTTGAGAGAGCAAATTGCTTCCGGGGTTCAAGTTCAGGCCGGGGCCGTAGGACGTCTGCAGTGGGTTGCAGCTCATGCTGGTTGGTGGCTGCAGCATTTTGGGGCTCTCCAAAAGGGGGAGCTGAAGAAAGTGATCAGGTGGGATTCCATACTGCAAATCCATCTCTTTCTTGCAAGAAGTGTAATTAGAGTAGTTGTATGGGAGACTGGAGTGAGAATGCTGCTTTGGGGAATCCATTTCCGGCATGAAAGAAACTTGATCGTCGTACCAAATGGGCGAGCCGTGTTCACTTAGTCTCCTGATGGAGGCTATTCTTTTCTTGAAAACTCTACATACAACCCAGCCTTCTTCCTGTGTGTGTTAATTTGTAGAGTACTACACTTGGTTAATTATGACCATGAAATTTATATTTTTGCATTTTCTTGAAACTTATAATGTCATGTGTTCTTTTTCATTGGAATATGCATGCACATTGCTAGCTAGTAATGATATGTATGTAATGATTCTGATGGGCATGCCCTCAATGAGAAGGTTTTGCAGTAACCTTTCTCAGCAGTTGGAGGACCATACGTTCATGCACGTTGTGTCCAGTTTCAGCCAATAATGTATATGCCTCAGAAGTTTTCAACTACATATGTTGTTGCTAAAGACAATCTTAACATTGTGATTTGTTTTGTTAGCAGAAAATGAGGGATGAATAAGAACATAAACTTGCCTGAGGGGTTCCATTCTCGTCTGTCTCCAGCCGATATTCGTGCATAATCCAGTCTGATTTCTGGCCATTAGGAGCTCTTCCTTTGTAAAACACTAGAGTTTTCCTCATGCCGATCAAATCATGCTTGGAGTAAATGGCCTTGTCCCGTCCCGTTGCTTTCCAGAACCCTGCTGCTGTTGCTCTATTCGTGCGTGTCCCCGTTGGGTATTTCTTGTCTTTGTGGCTGAAAAAGTACCACTCATTTTGCTCTTCTGTTCCTATTCTGCATATTTCTAACAAAATCGACAAGTACTATGTATTAGTCTATGATTATCTTCCTTAACTAGGTATGCTACTGTTGCATTTATCTTGACTATTTCATGGGCTTTGCAAACTGGATAAAATCTAGTACCTTGAAGATCCCAAGGCTCGATTTTGTAAAGATCGACATCCTTAATTACATCTATTTCGATCTGTCTGGAAGTCACCTTCCTCCTAAGGTAATAATCTACGAGTTCTTCATCGGTGGGATGGAACCGGAAACCAGGAGGAACATGTGGAAAAGTATTCATAGTCTCCTGATTTTTGTTCTAGCCTGCAATTGATTAATCATATGCAACAGTTAGCTAAAATTAACATCGCCTTTCCTACAACCTTATTTTTCTCTGACAAATAACGACGAAAAATAGAATTCATGAAATGGAATAATATTATCATACGACTATCTCAACAAGCCAATGCAATAGTGTTACCTAGAATCAGTCTTGATGTCGAATACCTTCACCATATATAGTTCCAAATGCAAAGATACATCGTAGGTTTTCAGAAACAGTAAGAACTAGACATATACCTTTTTAATATTGCTACATATAACTCTTCAGACATCTCAAAGTCATGTCATAATTTTTAGAAAATAATTTCATCACATGAAATTACTAAATGGCTGATCACACTACAAGTTATACGGATCCATCCACTGGTGCTCAATTATTTCATGAAGATTCAATTGATTTCAAGAATCAATACAATCTAAGCAGATCAATTACAATCTTAGTGGCGTGCCAACAATTTTTCATTTTCTTTTAAAAATAATAATACAATAATGTTCATCATATGATTAGACACAGTTAGCATTGTCTTCAACATACTAAAGTGATATAGTACTGTGGATAAATCAAGAACAATCTATATCTAATGTTTGTCTCACTTGATGATTCGCCACTAAATAACTTTATTATTAGCAGAGTCTTAATTTCATCTTCCAGAATCTTGTCTGAAGATAAAACTAATTAGTCCCTAACATAATCATAGGAGGTAGACAAGCATGCAATGATGAGAGAAGCAGCCACAGGTTTAACAGGAAATCCACAAGATAATAATGTCTGTTTTCCCATATTTCATCCACCCCGATCGGCCAAAAAGTCCTCTCCATGCAATACAACATGGATGGATGACAATATTACCATGAATTTAATTGCCTCATTGCATGAAATCATACATGTGATAGTGCTAGGGTCATTATAGATGTAAGAATTATGACATGAAATATCGATATAATTGCATGAAATGCGAATTATTTTCACCCCCCACATCCCTTTTTTTATGAGAAATTATACTACAAGAATTATTGATCCTCAATATTGATATAAACTTTAAGCAAACTTTATTGGCCGCTATGCAAATTCATGTTCACACACACACTAAAGGTGAAAGAACTCATATATGAATCTGAGAAAATCGAACCTTAAAAACTTTCAGTCGATTTAGGATGTCGTCGGGCCTCTCCCAAATTACAAAGTTTTTGGGCCCGGATACCGAGATTGCTCCGAAACAAGAGGAGGGAAGTGGTAAAGAACTTTACCAGACAGCTAGAAGACAAGAAAAGACAAGACAAGACACAGCAAATGTCCAAAAAGAAGAACAAAACTCTCCTCGGGAGTTGAACCCTCTGTAGAACTGCACGGAGTTGTCTTCTTGCTGTCCACCCGGGTCGGACCCCGAGAAAAACGGGTTTTGGTGAATGAGCAAAAGGATGAAAAAAGCCGATCGACTGGCTGAGCAAGAGAGGAGTGGAAGAACGAAATGGGACTTGTATATATAAAGAAAAAAACACGAAACACAAACCTGCAGAGTCTAGAGAGAGAGAGAAAGGGGAACCCTAATAATGAAAGGTGATGTAGGTTGATTAATTAGCTAAGGTTCATGTTCATTGTCTCTCGCTTTCAACAGTGAGCAGAATTGTTGGAAAAGTTTTTTGGGCGCGAGAAAAGGTGGCGCAGAATTGGTAGCACAGAGAGAGAGAGAGAGAGAGAGAGGAGGGCAACCGCCACCTCCGCCACCCGCAACTGATAAAGACACCTTTTTGTTGCAGTAGAGAATGTTCTGTTTGCATATATACATATAATAGGCTAATGTCTTTTATGGGAGAAAAACAAACCTTTGTCTCCCTGCTTTCCTTCCTTTTCTGTTTCTATTTGGTTGGCAAAGTTACAATTTTAAATTTGTACAAATTCATTTTGATTACTTTATTATGTAATTTTAAAATTTTCGTATATTAAGGACAAAAATGGTCATCCAGCATACATCATTTTGACAATTTTAGCGAATAGCCCTTAATTTTGTTCTCAATACGTGAATTTTTTTATATTGCAGAATATTGTTGTCAAATAAAATGGAACTCTTACAGAATTAAAATTGTCAACTTTTATATTTACAATAGTAAAATTGCGATTTTTTCTATTGGTTTTATTGACTTTTTCAAGGAAATAATATTCCGATCCTCAAATTTCAATGCATTAATATGATTTATTACTTCAGTTATGAGTATTATAATATGGTTTGAGCGAAATATATTTGACGCAGATTAACCTAATCAAATAAAACCAAAACCTAATTATTTTATCATTCAATTCAAGAACGAAACCAATATTTTTACATTAATTAATTAGTATCTAAAACTAACTTTCTTTAATTTATCAAAATGGAAATAGAACAAATTAAATCTCATCCATTTGAACACTACTAGAATTTAATTTAATTTTCTTGAAATTGCGTGTCTTAAAGAGTTAACGGTGACACTATAAAAAAATGATTCAATAGCTACAAATATATATATTAACATTGAGTTAATTAGTAAATAAATTTTTCGTTGTTCATATATATTATACAAAATTTACTTTTTAATGAATTATTTAACAATGAATTATAATAAATATATATTAAATCATGTAACTAATAATAATAATTTTACTTACTAATTAATTTGATAATAATTCTAACATCAATTTTTTTTCCCATAGCTGTTAAATTGTATTCTTGTAGTGTGATGGGAGAGATGGAGCAATGAGACTATAGAAAAAGTCTATCCTAAGACTCCCCCACAAGACACCAAAAAGGGACCAATAAACTATTCACAGGGACCCCTTTTTTTGGGGCATGATGACTTAATGGAACAGTCTCATACCCTAAAGCCACAACCCCATCTGTCCGAACGGGGCCCCACCCATTTTCTTCTTCTTCACTGATGGCCGGGCAAACGGGCCCCAGATGCGCACGGTGCACACTTGATTATAAATATATTTTCAAAAAATTAATTCTGTGAGGAATTAAATTAATGGGGGTGGGTAATTATAGCAAGAAAGAGATTGGATGGTGAAAAAGAGAGTTTGGTGTTTGTTATAATTAATGATTGTAATTAATTCTTGTCTTATTATCTCATTAATTTCAAGTGGTTAGGTTGTTAACTATCTCAATTATTACCCCCATCATATCATTTCACCCATTTTCCACTTCTAATTAATTTTTATACTCTTCCTTTTTAATTCAAAGGATTTTCGATCCGTTCGATTTTTATAAAATAATTACAGATTTGTGACTACTAATATTTTATAAGATTCATAATTTTATTTGATCTAAACACTTTATAAACTTATTTTTGAAATAACATTCAACATCTTATAAGTTTTAAAGAATTTAAATATTTTTTAAATAAGTTGAGCAAAACACCCCGTAATTGTGCGCATAAAATGATGTCATAATTAGCAAAAAAATTTAAACTATACATTTAATTAAAATGAAGTGGTGATGAGTATTTATATTAATATTAATTTGATTAAGTGGTCTTTATTAGTCTCAAGAAAAAAAAATATTAATAATATTTCACACACTGGCTAGCTAGTTAGCTTTACAGTAATGTAAGGTGGGGATGCATCAGCATCCATTGGACGAGGTTCACTGAAACAAATGGTGATCACATTTTTACATGCTCCAATCAAAATCAAAGTAAATAATAGAAATAATATTAATATTGAAAAAAATTAAAATATATAGAAGCAAATGAAATGATTGAAGAGAGGAGGTGGGGTTCTTGGGTCGTGAGCAGTACGCCTCACACACCACCACCGACTCTCATCATTAATTATACGTACACCTCTATATATATATATATATTATATGTATGTATATAAGGTATATTGGTATATATACAGTTGGTAGCTATTTGGTCATCATCATATACTTTTCATCACTATCTACATAGAAAATAGAGTTTAAGCTGACTCCAAAACGGGGCTTAATAAAACCTCCCTTTGTCTCGCCCCTAATTTTCTTCCCCCTCACCTTCATCACCATTACATATTAATAATTTTTATTTTTTAAACAATTATAAATATCTAGGACAGGGACCAAAATATTTTAAATGTTTGCCTTAATCTGTTTTGAAAGTTTTGGTGGTGTTTTAAAATGTTTTGTAACAGTATCTCGTCTGTCTTTTGTCCGAATAATATAGGCTCTACAATTAAAAAAATTATATACATACTCATTTATATTTATAAATATATATAAAAGAGACATGATTTAACAATGAACAACAGTTTTTGTCTCCCACTAAACAACATCAAACATACCATACTTATTTTATATTATCTCAAAAAATAAATCTGAACACACATAATATCTGCAACACATACTTATTTATCTTTATTTTTCTTTCTCTATCTCCATATAACACACCAAAATAAGTAAAAAATGAAACCAAACACAGTATAAGTTTTGTCAATGTGCAACACATAATAAGGGACCTTATCGGTCTTGCTCCGGTTATAAAATCTGAATAATTTGAGCAACTAAATAGTATATTGATTCAATGAATTTATCAATATAACTAAAACTTATAATTATGATGAATAATATTCATCTTATTTTTTACTTTTAAATATGATAAATAATAATAAGTATTAAATACACTTTGCACCCCTAAACTATGCATAAAGTGCATATTTACACCACCAAAATCATAAAACGTAACAAAATAACCCCTCATGATATACACTACTTATTTTATGACTAGAATATCCTTTATAACTAAAATGCCCTTATTATTTATACCCTTAAAAATATCTCTATTACAATCATTCTCCTAAATATCATATGAATTATTATAAATTATTTTATTAAAAAAACACTAATAAAAAATTTATAATTTTTATACCGAGTATAGAATCTGTATAAACTCCATAAATTTACAATTCTTATATTTTCTACACATGGTAAAAGAGTTACATAACTTTTGCTTGTGTTGTTATATATTGAACTTTTTTTTAAAAAATAAATTATCAAATATAAATTTAAAATATTACATCGAACATATATACACTATAAAATTTGCAAATCTAATAATATAATTAATATATGCTATTTTATATTTTTTAAGTAATGATATGATATATTTTTATTATGTGGACATGTAATTGAATAAAAATTTATAAGTTATATAACATATTTTTTCTATAATATTATGTGGGTTATGTATTGACAAATATTTACATGTACTTTTTAACATAATTTCTTAAATATATTTGCATATATTGAGCTTATAAATACTTTGTGTTCCATAATTCATAAAAAAATATAAATTGTAAATATTTTTTTTAAAATAAAATGTGGGTAAAATTTAAATCACTAAAACTAGTTTTGAGAAGATATTTTAATAAAATATATTTTAAAAAGTAGAATAAAAAAGTATCGGGGTAAGTGAGAAGGGCATTTTTGTCTTATTAAAACTAAATTATTTGTTATGGATATGTTTATTACTTTTTATACTTTAGGGGTGTAAATGAGATCAAATGCATAGTTCACGGGTGCAAACTATATTTAACTCTACTAATAATAATTAAATATATATTGTGTGTATATATGGAAATTACCCAAATCAACAATTAAAATAAAGTTATTTACTTTTAGCTTCAAAACTAACAATTTTAGCAAAATACCCGTCCAATATAGTCCTCGCAAAGTGAAATTCCGCCTACATGTTGCAATGACCTATTAATAATTACACAAATATTTCTATATTTATGAATTTATGAAAGTATATAATACCATATTGGATTTTTTATTGCAAATCTTATTTCATCTTTTATTTTATGCAATATACACACACCACATGTATAAAAACGACATCATGCGTGTGTGTATTTTATTTTGGAAAAGCTTTTATACACATAGTGTATGTATGTTGAATGCAGTAAAAGAAAAATAGACTTTGCAACAAAAATCTCGATCTATTGAATGTAAGTTGATATATTCATTCAGGAACAGACTAAGCAAAGGTGAGTCGTGCTATGAATATGTACTATTTTTAAGCAACGATTCAGAGAGCTTTTTAGTAAAGTTGAGACCTCACGATCGAAAAGTTGTTGGTTTAAGTTCCACGAATATGGATATATATCTACTTAGTGAACGCATCATAGTTTACTCCTATTTTTTTGGATTTTTTTTTTTGTAAAGATGAAGAAAAGAAATTCGATTTTCTCGCCTACTTACTACGGCGATGAACAATCAAATTACCATTATATGTATTCCTTTTTTTACTTCTTCCAAGTGCAAGATAACCTCAAGGGATTGTGGGTTTTTTTCTATCAATTGGGACTCTCCCTTCACCATCCCATGGGGATGGTTCACCGGGTTCATAACTATCCTCTTATTACATGATGCTTACTTAGCCAATGCTTGGATCAGGATCTACCCAATCTGCAGTTTCTTATTTATTTGTCTCGAAGAACATATTCATTGATTTGAATTATTAATGTATTGAATCAATCTTTGAATTCAATTATAGTGAATGATATAGTAATACACGTACTATATAACTAAAAAAAGATTCAGAATCATATTCTAATAACTTTTTAAATATACAAGCTGACTACCTCCATTTTCAACAATGTAAGTAAATGTTATCTTGCATGTTAGTTTATGTGTGGGATATTTTTTTACAGCATGGTAGGTGTCGTATTGTAATAAGATGCGTTGGTTAGATTTAGTTTTTTCGATATTATTGATCAGAGTATTATTGTTGTAATGATTTTTATTAGATGTTGATATTCAACAGAAATTATTGTGATCGATTTATTTCAAAAAAAAAAAAGAATTCCAAAATTTTCAACTTTCATTTTAGACTATATTTTTTAAAATATTGATCAATTTCTTAATTTTTTTTGTAAGAAATCATTGAAAATCCTTTCCCCATATATATTTCTACGAATTTCAAATTCTTATAGTCGAATGTGGTCTAGAATTATTTTGGAACATGTCAACATTACCTAACATAGAAATGGCTATGTTGTAAAATTAAGTATGTCCTAACACTAAAAGAAATTTATATTTAATTATGGCCATGCAACGATTGTTGACTGTGATTTTGTGAACGTAGTTAAAATAATTTTTATGGCTAAAAGTCATATAAAAAGAATTATTATGGCTCATAGTCATAGTAAAATAATTATTCATGATAAATTTTTACATTAATTTTTTATTAATCATGAAATAATAATAATTATTTACTACAATTTTAGTTAATAGCCAATATTAAATTTTCGTATAGTGTAATCAGATTCTATTACATAGATGGAATATATAAAATAAGAAAAATAACTCATTATCACATGAAAAGAATAAAATAAAATAATTTGCTGTTGGTGTGGATAAGTAAATAATATGTTGGTAATTTACCAATATGGCCATGCAATGGAATAACATCAGGAGTAGGACTGAGACATCCCTCCAAATTAAGTACCCAAGCCAGCTCACATGTCCATGGCTCGGCTGAGCTTTCTGAGCTGAATAGCTAACTAGGGCCTCATTAGCAACTCAACATAGGGTGGCTGTGGTGGGATCGATGCGGGCCCAATGTCGTTTAGTTTGGCGGCTCAGTAGTCTGGCGTGGCCTAGCTGGTATTATTAAGCTTAGTGAGCTCCCCATTAGTGTTTTAATATATTGCAAAAAAATAAAATTTATTTACTTTCTAATTTTATTTAAATAAAATAAAAAATATTTAAATAAAATTTTACACTTTTTTATTTGTTCACACATCGCATGTACGTAAACTGCTAGTTTAAAAAATATTAACTCTAAGTGTGTTGATTGCAAGTCTACTGTGGAGCCAAGCTTGAAGCTGCGTGCGTAGAAGCTCGACGAACATATTGAAATATCGCAATACAAATGTATACATTATAAATTTATAATATTTATGTTCAATTCAAAAAAAAAATATATCATTTTTTACCATTATTAATTACTATAAGTAAAAGCAAAAAAAAAATATGATGGATGTATAATCACGACTATGCAATAGTTGTTATCTATTATTTCTATAAGTGAGCCAAAATATTTGTCATGATTTTTAGTTATAGAAAATATATTAGTTATAAGAAAAATCATAGCCAATGTCAAATAACCATAGTAAAAAAATTAAGTTTTTGTACCGATTTTATTTTGACTGTGGTACATACTATTGAATTGCTATGATTTTGAAGTTGCAGCGGTTTATAGTGTATGAAATAATTAATTTTTTATAGAGGTTATTGGTCCCAATTTATTTTTATGTTATCCTATCTTACGTTGTTTTTGATTATCAGCCACCGATATTGATATAGGTATTGACTTTCAATAAAACATGCAAAAATATTATTTAAAGTATTTTTGTTTAATGAGGGGAAATGTAGTAAATTTATATTATCTTTTGGTAATGTTAGCGAATAGATGATTAATTAAATTAAATTATATTTATATTTTAGCGCTAAGTTTAAATATTATAAATGTAAAAACCCAATAAATTTGGTACTTATGTGCTCACATTTTGTTTCCATTTGTTGCAAACAGATTTTTGAGAGTTGTACCTCGGCGTACCATACAAGTCAGGGGGCTTTTGCAAAATACAAGAGGCCTACAAAAGGGCACTCCAATGTGGGGCCCGGGAAATCCCATCATGACGGATATGCTAACATCATTGCCCCGTCCTAACGGTTTGGGTGGTCAGGGCAGCGCCGCAGGAAGATGACGTGGCCCTATCTGGGTGGTTGATTTTCTCAGCAACCAATGACATTGCGGCATCCGTACTGTACGCATGGCCCCACCAACCCCATCTTTCAGCACAAGGTCTACCTACTCCTGATCTACTTCTCCCTACATACGCGGGGCCTAAATTCATTATTCCGTGTGAGCTGCGGGTCCCACACGGATGTTTCCATTGGGTGCTCCCGAAGTCAAAGTAGTGCAAAGACAATAGTAACCCCGTCTCTCAAAATTAAAAAGGTAATTTGCAACGACCTTTTTTGAAATTTTTCCTTCAAATAAAAAATAATTATGTATTCCCTAAATGGTGAAGTGATATTATCATTTTATTTTTATTGATTTTTTTAAAAATAAAATTATTTAAAAAATATAAAAAAATTTAAGAATGGGTAAAATAAATAATTTAGAGGGATCTTAGTTCATAAAAATATTTCTGTAATATATTGTTTAAAAAATTTATAATTTTTTTAAAAAAGTTAATAATCATTTAAAAAATACTTTATCATGACAGTACATTATATGGGGATATTTATTAAATAATTATTGATCTCAAAGAGAATTTATAATTTTTCAAACAATGAATAAATATTTATAATTATATCAAATCTCATGAGAGGTAGTTATAATTTATTCTAATTAAAATAATAAAGTAAAAAATAAAAAAATGTATATATATATATATATATATATATAGTGATGCGTAGGTGCTAGCAGTAGTGGAAAAATATCTAGAGGGTATGTTATGTTATGTTATAGGTGCAGCAAAAGTAGATGATATATACTCAAGTATGTGTGTATATATATATATATAGAGAGAGAGAGAGTATGAATACATGTCTAATACCATAATTCAACGTAGATATTTTCACTCCGATCATCATTTTGTAGAGTACAATAACTGTGAAGATTGTTCACCTACATATATATATGTTATATTTCCATGTATTTATACACATACGTACAGATATATATAAGCAATTCATGAAAAATAAAACATAAAAAATAATTAAAAAATTAATATACCTTAGAAATGTGGGTGGTTCCAAATTCTCCCACATTTTATTCATTTATATTTCTATCTTTCTTTCTCTTTTTACAACAATTTCTGTCAATGTGTTTCTAAAGGATTCGATGCCATCATTTTTTATACAAAAAAAAACGAGCACCAAATAAAAAATAAGAAAATTTATTTATGTACAAATGGATATTTAATTTTGCCTTTACCAAAGTGCATATATATATATAAATACGGAAAAAAATGTAATTTTCTCTTGGATACAAGAAATAAGCAAAAAAATCTTGTAAAAAAAAAATTATCCCCATCTTTTAAAAAAATGAAGCAAATTGATAGGGGGCAATTTGCTTCATTTTTCAAAATATATGAGGTAATTTGTTAATTCTTTTTTTATAATTTTTTTTTACTTATTTCACATATCATAAGGTGGTAAATTGCATTTAATTCTATAGGAAAAAATATTATATAAGTATATATATATATGTGTGTGTGTGTGTTACTTTAATTCAAGTAAAAAAATGATATATTTCTTTTTGCAAAATTAATGTATTAGGGTGTAATTAGTTTCAGGGGTAATATTTTTGTTTATTGGGGAAAAAAACTTAATATTCATTCTTGAATAATTAAATAATTGTATTTTCACCACATGTGTTCTGTTTGAATGCTTGCTCAATTTAAGTACGTAAATTACTATTTAATTTCCATTATGTACATCCCATAAATAATAGTATTACTTTAATTATTATAAACGAGCTAGGTATTTATTTACAATTTACACAAAATTATATGTACACTATAGAAAATTATAACATTAATTTAATCATAGCGCTAATTATCATGATTAAAAAATAATTATTATAACAATAAGTTATTGACCATGGGCACTCAATGATTATTGGCCGTAGTTTTTGCGAGTGCGACTAATACATTTGAACCATGACAAAAATAATTTTCATGGTGAATAAGTAAATTTTTTGCATCGATTTTATTTAATCATAATTAATAATAATTATTTAACACTGTTTAATCCATAGTGAATAGTAATTATTTTTCTAATGTGGTACTAGATTAATAATTATAAAACCCAATTAAAATGTATTGGGGAGATAAATAAAGTATGACATCATAATACATCATATTTGACATCATCTGAAGCTTGCATGTCAATGAACTTAACCTTTAATTAACATGTACATACATCACCTTTTCAAGAACAAGAAACCCTAACCCTAATTATGTGCGATTATGTATATGAAAGTAGAGATTTTGATTGCGAATTGGTTTAAAAGTCTTATTCAAATTATAATGAGTGATGGAGTTATAACAGCACGAGTAAGAAATGATTAGAATCATACTCATAAGCAATTATGGGAAATACATATATATATATATCTTCATTTATGCATGTAATTAATTAATGTGTGATCATAATTAAATAGCAATCAAGATTCAAAGACTACCACCAATATCAATAGATAAATAAATAAATACTTGAATTCCTTGATTAATGTTACTAATAAGGGATGACATGAGCAAAGGTGTATGAGCTGATGTAATTATGTCGAAATATTTAATTTCACCCAAAAGCTTAATTTTAACTTTTTACTAATATATTATATTGTACTTGAGGCCTGCATGCATGTACCTCGTTGCTATGCGTATCATCATATATAAACATATAGTTGGGGAAAAATATAATTTTAGTCCTGTAATATTGGAGTGGTATTTTTGATCCTATACAAATTGATTTTCATTCACAATTTAATTCTTTTTCTGCTAATTTGACTAAAAAGTTGTATGAATTTTCACATGGCTCGGTTAATTTATAATTTTATTCCCACATATTAGTTTCGTACAGGACTAAAAATATCGCCCCCTTAAATTAAAGAACTAAAATTGAATTTTTTCCAACCATAACTACATATATATATATGATCATATCCATAGCAACAAAATACATGCATGCGTGATATGTTTACTAAGAAATAATGTAATAATTGAATATTCATACTTATGAGTTTTTGAATAGGTGATCAGAAAATCAATTAGATTGACTATTTTGTAGTCCATTTAAGCAATTTATTTTTATTTTGTAACATTGAATTAAATGAATAAGAGTAAGTATTCATTTGACCTTACTTCGTTGTTTTTACTCATATAATTTTCATACATTACAACAAAATCTATAGATCACTAATCAACCAATGAAGTTGAGTTGCACATTTGATGATAACTATGAGACCAGCTTCTAAAGGATTGGATATGAGATGTTCCAAATTGAGAGCCCCGAGAATGAGCATCGAGGGTTCTATTGAGACTTGTACTAAATATTGCATTCATATGATGGATACCGTGTTTCACAGGTGACAGACATATGACGTCTATATAATTTTAGTGGGTGGTTGACAAAGGTTGTCAAGCCGACTAAACTGACTTGTGGGGAGTCGTCATATGGAAGCCCGTGAGGCTTGGTCAATATGACTTGAACTCCTCGATTTCGACAGTATGGGGTTTAGTCCTTAGACTTGAGCATCTACGAAGTCTACTTATAAAAAATATGAATAATTGTTGCTTTTTTTTTTATAAATTATGAATTAAAAAATAATGAATAATTTATGCACTGCGTCCAATTGGATTATATGCACGAGAACCACGTCCAACCGTTGCTAAATCTATTAAAGAGAACCAAGGCTGGCTCATGCCACACATTACGACAATGGGCCGGTTCAAGGTGGTTGGCCCAACTAAGCATAATTAGGCCCATTGAGTTTGGATTTTGGTTTATTCTTGCTCACATAGTAGTATGTACTCCATAAATAAAATGAATAATTATATCCATTTCTTCTAAAATTTAGTATATTTATACATAAATTTTTAATAATTTTAAAATTTAAATAAATAAATTATAAAATATATTTTTAATTTTATAATAAATTAATTAATGAAGAATATTAAATAAATTTTGATTATTTTATTTATATTAAATAAAAACAGAGTATCGAATATAATTTTTCAAATAAGTAGAGTGTAGGTGTAATTAGGGCAGGCTAAAATCCCACCAAGCCGATGCGCGCTCAAATGCTCCAAATACAATTTATTTTTTATTAAAATTTAATGACAGTGTCGTGTTATGTTGCTGTATCACATAATATGAATATTATATTAGCATTAAGACAAATATTATAGGTGTGTCAAAAGGCTTGGCCACATGTTTTCCAAATTATATTATTTATTAATTCTTTTTGTGAAATTAGATATGATCCAGGTAGCGTATGGGACTACCATATCGTATCAAGCATTGTGATTCTTAGTAAATTAAGCATTTTCTGAGATGCCAAGAGTTGAAAGCTAACAAGTATCTCATATTCTTGTAGGCTACCAAGGCTCTAAACCCATAATCCAGCGGAAAAAGGTACACCAGTCTCTGGCAGCCATGCCTTACCATCAATGAATTTTGCAACACTGAATTTCTTTGCTTCAGTAGCACTGGTTATTACCTTATAACCAGGCCATTTTACTCGCCCCTTTGTCGAGGAGCCCGGCCCGTAATTTCCATACTCCCCATAATATACATTGTTCTCTCTAGAGTAATCGGTGTTCCAGTCCATCCACCCCAATGGATTGATCAAGCTACCAAGAAAACTTTTTAAATAAATTGTGCGCGAGTATTTCATCCATGGCCTTCCTAGGTAAGCTTTATACTGGCTAAGCACCGGCCTGAGGTCGGGCCCTGCCTCAACTTTGCAGTTTATGATTGAGATTCCAGTTTTCTGATTCGGGTCTGTACGACCTTGGGCAGTAATAACTACTGACTGCCCGTGTTTTGGTTTCCTTGCATAGATGAAGCTGTTTTGAATGACTACTGCTGCATTTCCAAATATGAAGTCTATGGTGCCATAGATATGACATTCTTGAAAGAACTGCCTATTTGAACTAGCCCAGAGTGTATCCTGGTATCCCTCGAAAGCGCATCGATAGAAGGCTGAGAAGTCCGAACTCGAGAACAGTGCCACGGCTTGGCTGCTCTCTGCACCTGCCGTGTTGCTAAACGTGATGTCACGTGCTACAAATCCATCCCCCATGACCTCTGAAGGAAACAACTAAGAGTATTAGGTATAACTATTTGAATGGACTGCAAGCAAGTGATTGATTTAAATTGTTTCAGAATGTAATTAGAAATATGCTACATATTAGTACATTAAAGACCATGATTCGTTATTGATCAAAATCAGCTCAGCCAAAGGATGGAATCTTACTCACAGTTGAAGACTCGAATGTGGTATATCCTGATGCAAAGCTTTTGTTACCAGTGATAATGGTTTTTCCCATACCGTCGCCCACCAGCATGATGTTCTTCATATTCGAATTAATTTCCAGATACTCTTGGTATTTTCCCTGCTTAATTTGGATTACGATTCTTGCACTATTTCTTCTCTTGGAAGCGGCATCTAGGGCCTGCTTTATGGTGCGAAAATTTCCGGATCCATCTTGGGCCACCACCAGTTTAGCTGTATTTTCTGAGAGCTCAAAAAGTTTTGAATTTCCCTGTGGAAGCCAACTGGGCAAGCTCTTCTGATTAACGTTTTTCTCCATGATTTCAGCATTGATGGCTAGACTGTTACTGATCAACTCAGAAACATCATCAGAAAGGAACTCCAGAACAACAGAGTTTGTAACATTTAGCTCAGTGATGCTGGTTTTACAGTTTCCGAGGTTTGTTAGGGCAGCACTGAGCCACGTCTGAATGTCGAGAGAAGTAGATTTTAGGCTGGGATTCAAGGTTAGGTTCAGTTGGTTGATTGTGAACTCATAGAACTTCCAGCAGTCAAAAAGGGCCGCCTTCTCACGCACATTCTGGGATTTCAAGTCCAGCAGTTTTATGTGATTCAGTGTTTCAAGGGCTCGATTCATGGCTGCATCGATAGCCATATTGAGATACTTCGTTCGTGTGGTCGATGGACGGTTTTCAGGATCAGGGCTCTCGTTCTTGTTGAAGTTTTCGAATTTGTTTGCGTCAGAATAAGCATCTACGTCATTGTTAGGATTATTTATGGATGACTGAGAGGCGAAACCTGATGGACAGAATAATGACAGGCAAGAACAGGCTAAGAGCAGTGGAAGTCGAGGCATATTGATCAGTGATGAATGTAGAGTTTTCACCTTTCACCTCAACTCCGTAGGCTTGTAAGTTGGGTGACTGCTTCTTGTAGGAGGAAAGAAGAGGTTTCAGACAAGATTGTGGTCTGAATGAAGTTGTAGCCTTTTACAGAGAGAGGTTGTCACAGTAATTGTAGTTTCCTCATTCCTGATTTTGGGACAGCTTCTTTGGGTAATAAATATTCATGTGAAGAAACCATACATTTCTACCAGTTTATAAAATGTATACCTATTGCACTCGGATTCTGAATTCGACCAAAATATATTAAAACCATAATCAGTCAATTTTGACCACAATTTTGAATTCTTTGAATTTTGCATTATTTAAATAAGGTAAATCACAATGAGTGTTTTTGAGATTTGTTATAATTACAAATGTCTTTTTATTATTTGAAAAATTATAAATATCCTTTTGAAATTATAAATACCCTAATAAATATCATCTTGCGATAGTACATTATAAGAGGGTATTTATAATTAAAATAAATTTAAGGTAGCCTCTTGAAATTTACCCATTTGATCATCAAGAAAATATTTCATCGGTTAATAGTTCCTATCTATTTTAAATTAAGTAGGAATTTACTTTTGTACTTATCTTCCAAAAAATTGTTTGAATTTATGGTTAGAACGAGATATAATTATTATTATTATTATTATTATTATTTTTGCTAAGGTCTGTGAATGATTTACTGCGTCCTCCAAAATTTAATAATTTTCTATTAATATATTAGATTTTTTAATACATAGTATATATTTTTTAATTGTAATATTCCAAATATTTTTATCTATTTAATTGTTTCCAATTATTTTTATTCATTCAATCCTATTTCATAATTCATAATTTTTCATTGTTAGGTGAATTATTTAATTTATCTTTTTCTGGGTGTATATAGTTTACATTTATTTAAATCACACACACACACACACACACACATATATATATATATATATAGTATATGGTATAGCACACTTAATTATATATATTGTTGGTGATCATGATTTCATATTGTATCTTTCTTCTTATAAATTTGCTGAATTGAGCATTTTCATTTATTTTCCGTTCTTTAGGATTTATTTGATTTTTTAATAGTTGTTTTAAAATAGTTATTGGATTTTTTAATTTAATTTTTACCCCTATATTTTTATTGTTTCTTTTTTCTTCATCAGTGCAATTTTCTCCATGGAATCATCAAGTGGTAATTTTTTCTTTTTTTGACAAATCAATTTCTAAGGAAAAAAAATATTGGACTGTCAAGTCATAAAATTCGCTGACAAGTGTTGACATAACTTGATGTGTAATTTTTTGATTAAATTGATCAAAAGAAACTAAAATTGTCATAATTTTCAGAATTACAGGAACAAACTGCAAATTTTAATTTGAATATGATTTTAATTGTCAACCTTCTAACTTACATAATTAAAATTATAATTTTTTATTTATTTTGAATCTATTAATTAATTTAAAAATATTAATATATTAAATTAGTATTTAAATTTGAATCTACGACCACAATAACGAACAGATTTTCCCTTAATCATCACTTACGTGCATACCTTTATTACATGAACTCATAATGACCAAAGTTATACAATCCGACAAACTTGAGGAAATTCAACACATATATATAGCAAAGAATAATGAATTTCTCAAAAGAAACTTCACAATTTATACGAACGGAATCAATTCAAAGCCCAGCAGTGAACGGCACACCGGTTGCTGGCAGCCACGACTGCCCAGCGATAAAATTCGCCACCGTGAACCTCCCCGCCTCCGCCGCGCTTGTTATAACCCGGTACCCTCTCCATCGGACCCTCCGAGAAGTGCTGGAACCCGGACCCGTATTCCTATACTCTCCGTAGTACAACGTGTTCAGAGCAAAGTTGCCATCCCACTCCAGCCAACCCGCCGGATCCACCAAAGAATCCAGATACGTCTGCATGAACACCGTCCTCGAGTACTCCTTCCATGGCCGACCCAGAAACGATCTGAATGACCCGAGAACTGGTACAAGATCCGCAGAGGCCATGACCCGGGAATTGTGGATTGAGATTCCGGTGTTCTGGTTCGGGTCGGTTCTTCCTTGAGCTGTGATGGTGTTTTTCTGCTTGTCCATGGGACGGCGGGCGTATATCATGCAGTTCTGCAGAACCACGGCGGCGTTGCCGAAGATGAAGTCGACGGTGCCGAATACGTAGCATTCCTTGTAGAATTGGCGTTGTGAATGGACGTAGAGTGTGTCTTGGTACCCCTCGAAGCCGCAGCGGTAGAAGACGGAGAGGTCGGAGCCGGAGCGGAGCGCCACTGCCTGATGGTTTTGTGGGCCGGCGGTGTTGCGGAAAGTTATGCCACGGGCGATGAATCCCTCGCCAGTTACCGCTGAGGAAAAAAATCAGAGTTTTATATTAATTCATGTAATATATATAATATTTATATATATAAATTGTTTATATGCTATAGATATATATATGTGTATATATACATAAATGAAGAAATGGTTTATCTCTTGAAAAAAGTTAAATTAAGTTAGAAAGGTTTATGGGTGTTTTCTAGAGAAGATTAGAAAAATCAGCATACTTGGAAAAACTACTGATTTTTGGTCAAGTACTTGGAAATTAATACTATGGAAAAAATATATTTTTGATTCCATATATTAGACTTTTTTTAGTCTTATTTATTATAATTTCCGCACATTGTATCTCTCATAAGTTGATTTTAGTTTTTACTATATTTTTCATCTTATAATTAACATAAAATATACAAAAATGCACATGACAACTAAAATTGAAAAAATTCTCAACTTATGAGACGCAATAAAAAAAATAATAACAAATAGAACTAAATTAAAAAAGATTCCTATAGGACAAAAAAATGCGAATTTCCGGAAAACTATCTATTTTTCATCAAAATCATTGTCATGAATGATGACTAGTTCAAAGTATAAAATTATAAATAATCAACGACTATTAATTAAAATGATCATACTCTAACGTGTTGACATTTATATACATATATATTTATGCAGTTTGAGTGAGTCAAGCGGTAGGTGGACGAAGAAGCCGGCCGCCACAGCGAACCGGTGGTGGAGTAAGGCAGAGGGACTTACCAACGGTGGCGGAATTGAAGGTGGTGGAACCTCCTCCAACACTTCTGCTGCCTGTAATAATTGTGTACTTCATGCCATCACCAACCAGCATAATATTCCTCAACTTGCTCCCAATTTCCAAGTTCTCCCTATAAACACCTCTTTTCACATGGATCACAAACCTGCCGCTGCCGCTCCTCCCCGCAGCCGCGTCAAGAGCAGCCTTAATAGTCCGGTAGTTGCCGGAGCCGTCCTGCGCCACCACAAGGTTCGGCCTAACCGACGACGACTGGAGCAGCCTCCGGTCGCCAGGAGAAACCCAAGTCGGAAAACCATCATCCTTATAGTACCCACTAGTTTCATGAGTAGTCTTATTACTCCCAAGTGCCAAAGTGTTGCATATCAATTTCGAGACGTTGTTCGACATCAAGGGCAGCACGAAATCGGAGACGCCAAGCTCAACGAACCCCGTCCGGCACGTCTCGAGGTTGGTCAATGCGGTGCTAAGCCATGTTTGTGCATCAAAATCAGTACATTTCGTGTTGGGGTCTATGGTCTTGTTGAGTTGTTCTATGGCGTTGTCGTACAACTTCACACAGTCAGCCCACGCCGCCTTCTCGCGCTCGTTTCGACACTTGTGACCCAGCGATTTCGTGTTGTCGCCAGCCCTAATGGCTCGTTCTAGGGCCAACTGGACTGCCATTTTACGGAAGTCTGATTTGTGTTTAGGCACAAAACGTCGTGGATTATGGCTCATGAAGTACTTGCATGGCTCGGGGTAGGGGGTTTGGTTGCACCACCAATTGATGTCGACGGAGGGAGGTTTCGAGACGGCGGGGAGGAGAAAGGATGAAAAAGAAATGAAAAAAAATGCGAAGAATTTGAAATCCATCGACATTCACTTCTTGATCAAGCTCTAGGTTTAGGGTTTCTTTGTGCTATGAACATGAAATGAGAAGGTCAGCTTATATAGTTGAAAAAAGATGGTGAGAGTTTATCATGACATGTAGAAGTAGATGAAAAGGACAGAGTTGACTATGAAACAAAAGCCAATTCAAATGCAAAAATTATTCGGACATAGATTATGAATTTGTATTAGTGGATTAAAGTATGATCATATATATCCTTCCAGCTATAATTAATTAATTAACATTAACCAACCAAATCATGAGGAAATAATTAGGCAAAAGAATCAATTATCCAACATTTTCAACGTCAATTCACACATTGAATTTATTTTTTTTCGAGAAAATCATAAGAATTTTTACCATCTCTAAATAAGTACCACGTCGTGGAATTATCAAGATCTCTCTATATATGTGATTTGATTTTTCGATAAACGGGTAGGTGTCTGCATCAACCCAAACCCCAGTTCAGGGGGCAAAAATCATGCACCCACCCCAGGTCCTAAAATTATGGTCAAGGACGTGACAGTTCATGGTATAGTTACATACTAACCATGTTGTCCACTTGCAGTAGTATTTAGTGTTTGCGACGTTACATGGCAAAAGCTTCATTAATGCAGTAATGTAAATCCAGTAAATTTGAAAGAACAGGTGACGACTTCGTCCATAGAGTCAAAGTTTTGGAGGTTCTGAGAAATTATGCTAATTTGTGCATGTGAAAAGGGGAAACTCAACTTTTATCCCTTGTTTTCTCTTATTTGAATTTCCGGAGTACAAGGTTGATGTTCATGCACATTTTAGAAATTTATATGGCATGGTTGATAATATGGAATTTCACATCAAATTGACAAAAAATGACTAAATTTGTCATGATTTTTGAAGTTACATGGATCAAATTGAGAATTTTTAATTTGAACACGACAAAAATTATTACCCCTTATTTCACAAGACTAAAATTGCTTTGTTTTTTTGTATATGATATTATAATGTATTGACTATTAATATATTAATTATTATAATTATTAAGAATTAAAATTTGTAATATAACTATTAGAAACAATTTACCCCAACAAAAAAGTCTTGAAATGTGAAATCATATCACCGTCGTCAACATTTGATTTGGTGGTCAAAATTACCTCATGAAATAGGTGTATACATCTCATTCCAGCTGATCAGTGGTGTTTGGTTGTGGGATAATTTCTTTTTTCCGAATGAAAAATTATCTCAAACATATTTTACTATTTCTAAGAAAAACACATCATATAATCTATAATCATTATATTTCTTATGCGTCACATTAATTATCATGGTACACTTTTATCTCACATTCAATCACATACTCAACCAAAAAAAAATAAATAAATAAAACAAAAAATTGTATCTCAAACAAACTCACATTTACTCCTCAGCTTGGATAGGACTAAATGTGTTGAGTCTTATTTCATTTCGGTAAAAGCCTATGAAAATTTAAAAATGGCCTATAAAAGCCTTTGAGGTTCAACACATTTACTTCTCAGCTTTATGAAAATTTAAAAATGATCCAAAAATTAAGAAAACTCGATACATTTAATTTTTTATTTTGCGAAATTTTTAAAATAATTTCAAAATTAAGAAAACTCGATACATTTAGTTATCGATTTATGGGATTTATGAAACTAATTAAATGTGTCAAAATTTTCTAATTCTTTGACCATTTTAAAATTCATAAAATTAGAGACTAAATGTGTGGAATCCTCGATCCTAAAATATAATTTTACTTTTTATTTTCTTTTATTTCTATTAATATGAGATGAGATGAGATGCAAATACAAACAATAAGTTATGTAGGTAATTGGGGCCCAATAGTCCTCAGCCTCTACAGTTTGGCGACAGACAGATAAATGAAGCGTACATAGCATGCATAAACTAATGATAATGCTTGAAATGCACGGCAACGTGAACGCTAATCTCCATTACCCAATCAAAAAACATATACGAGAAATAGATAAATCATAAGAGGAATGTTGTAAACGGCGGATCTGGACCGCCTAATGCATTGACTTTCTCGAATCATTAAACGCGTAACGAATGGAATTGCGACAAGAAAGACGTGCAGCCAATCAACAAACAGAAACCAAATTCCTCTACGGTTCTTTTTTTTTCAACAGTGTACAGTTGGGTCAGCTATTTTAGTTACGGAATTTTCCAATTATTCTGTCCCCAAATAAATAAATTTATCTTGATTTACTTTATTTTTATTTTCAGTTTTTGTGCGGTTGACTTGTTTGAATTTTGAAAGTTTACGTATTCAATTTCCCACATTTTATTTTGCTTTATTTAAATTTATTTGTTGCCACTTTTTTCTTGAGTCCCAAAATACAAGAAACTTTTTTTAAAAATAAAATGATTTAAATACACAATTAAATTTTGATAAAATAAACAATTAAAAAATTATGAAGTAAGAAGTTACATCATGCATTATTATTAATATAAAAAACGGTGATAATTATAGTGGCCCTCCATTAAAAATATATCAAGTCAAATATATGCTCTCTTTCATGATAATTAGTTATTAGTTAGGAATAATGACGAGGAAGGAAAAAATACAAGACTAACTTATTTGAAACATATTATAAGCTTTTATAGTTTATAAAAGGGAAAATATGCAATGAACCCTCTTGTGATATCGTAAATAAACATATATTCTTTTATGAAAAAATAAATAGCAATTTACATTCTTATATTTTTTAAAATACAATAATTTACCTCCCTATAATTTTTAAAACAGAAGCGATTTACCTCTTTGTATATGGAGTAAATTACTTCATTTTAAAATGTATAGGAGGATAAATTGCTATATTTTTTGGTAGGGGGTAGTATGCTTATTTTCAATATCATAGGGGGGTAAATTGCTATTCACCCATTTATAAAAAATTTAAAAGTTTAAAAATATTAAATTATATTTTAAAATAAAATTTTAAAGGTAGCGTTTGGATTAATATTATGCTGAGTTTATAATAAAATATTAGAGTATTTAATATAATAATCTTTTTATATTGTAATAACGATCAAAAAAATCATCAAACTATTCGAATTTAAATTCATATGAACAGATAATTTTGCTTTGAGGAAAAATGTCAACATGCGTCATGCCGCAGGCTTGTGAGCTCGTTGTATGCTACAAATGCCTTATCGATGTTTGTTTAAGTTCTTTGTCAACTCTAACAGGCGAATTTTTTATTTTTATTCTTTTTAAAGTTTTTAGCCGATGATTGATCATCAGGTGTGCGACGTCGTCCTCAACTCAGGGTGGCCCCCACACGTATACTACTTTTTTCTGCTTAATGAAATATATATAGAATATTAGAGATGCATTAATTTGTCTGTCTTTTTCAATAAAATGTTAAATTATGTCATTGTTCTGACTATTACTCAATTCACTATAAATATTTAGTGTATATATTTTAATGATTATGGGCTAATTAAAGGTTATGATAAATTATTATAAATATTTTTTTTATTATTTAAAAAATTATAAATAATTTAAGAAATATTCTCTTATGATATCTCATTGTGCGGGAGTTTTTGTTAGAATATTTATATTTTAAGAGAATATTTATAAATTTCCAGGTGATGATAAGGCGTTTTTGTAATTAATATAAATATCCGAGGAGCTTCGTGTAATTTACAACCAAATAAAACCATGTTTGAGTCCATCCCTGTGCATGTGCTTTATTATCTTTCACTTTTTTTTTTCCTTGATAAATTTGTTAATTTTAGTGAAATTTTAACAGTGAGGACCATATTTGATGAAACCTTAAAACGTGCTATGAGTCGAAAATTTGAGGACCAAATTTAAATAACTAGCATAGTTAAGGGAGCAAAAGGGATATTTACTCTATTTACAATCTCTAGTTTGTTATTTTTAGGCTTTGGTCCATTGTGAGTACTTGTGTAGTGTAATTGAAAAATGAAATCAGGCTACATCTGCATTATGAATCTGGATTTGAAAAAAATATATAAAATAATTTCAAATAATAAATATTAAAATAATTTAAAATTCATCAAATATTAACAAATTGGCCTAGTCGTTAAGGTTAAAGCTAAGGTATTATGAACAAATTCGAGGTTATATATTGAAGTCCCGTCAAATATTAATTGAATCGATATAATTTGTTAGTAGTACTGATTAAAATCGATGTATTTTAAAAAGTAAAGATAAAACCTCAAATTTAGAGTCGAATGAGTTAAATTCTCTAAATTCTGAACTGCCAAAAAAATTGATATAATTTGTTATTAAAATTTTGAATTTCATGATTTTGAATTAATCAATTTAAATATAATCTTATTAAATTAAATTCAAGTTTGGAGTTGTCAATTAGTGTTTCCTACTTTTAATATATCCTAAATGTATTTATATTACGTGTCTTTTATTTCATTTTACATACACATATTATAAAATTCACATTATTTGAAAATAGAGAATTCAAACTGCTTCTGCGAAAATTAAATTAGTTCCATTTCCAAGTGTGCAACCGAAAGAATAATTACATCATTTTCATACATTAAAATAAATTAAGAAATTAAAGTATCTGTCATAATTGCATAACATTGTATTTACAAATTAATTAACAAATAAAAGAATTCCACATCAGCAGGTACACACGCACACTCACAGCCCGGCAATAAACGGAACACCCGTACCAGGCAGCCATCCCCGACCCGATATTAGACCCGTAACTGTGAATGGGGCTGCCTCATTCGGGCTCGTTATAATATGGTAACCTGGCCACTTAACCCGATTGTCCGTAGGAGCTGCCGGCCCGAAGTTTTGGTACTCCCCGTAATACAAGGTACTCAATGCGAAGTCAGAGTTGGCCCAGCTTGACCAGCCCTCCGGGTCGACCAAATCATCAAGATAAGTCTTCATGATTACGGTCCGGGAAAACTCTTGCCAAGGTCGGCCTAAATAAGTCTTAAACGAACCCAAAACGGGTTTAAGGTCCGGGGCAGCAAGGATCCGGCAGTACTGGATCGAGATTCCCGTGTTCTGAAATGGGTCTCCCCGACCCTGGGCAGTGATGATGTTAGCCTGACCGAGTAAAGGCTTTCTGACGTAGATGACGCAGCTCTGGAACACGACGGCGGCGTTTCCAAAGATGAAGTCGATGGTGCCGTATATGTAACACGACTTATAGAACTGGCGCTGGGATTGAGCAAAAATCGTGTCTTGGTAGCCTTCAAAGCTGCAGGCGTAGAAGAGGGAGAGGTCGGAGGCTGACCGGAAGGCTACTGCCTGCCCGCCTTCTGGCCCGGCGGTGTTCCGGAATGTGATTCCACGGGCCATGAATCCGGAGCCATCAACCCCTGGAAAAGCCCATATAATAGGGACTGATTAATCAATTCATTCATTTATTGTTTCTCATATTAAAAAAAAAAAACTAAATTGATTAAAATTTTGTGACTATATAACAAGAAGTGAACTTCATCGTCATAAAATATTTATTTATTAATATATGTGGATATCAAGTTTGGCATGCAGGAGATTGCATTTTAAATCCTATAAGTTAATATTTTTATAATTTTAATCTTATTATTTTTTAATTCATCAAATTGTGTCCCATGACTCAAAGAAATTTATAGTTTTATCTCAATCTTATTTCTTTTAAATTTTTTAGGAGAACAACATACATTAATTCTCTTCAAAACTTAAGGGAACTTGTGCTATGCACGTATTATTTCCAAAAGAATTTAATGGAATTAAATAAGAATTTTAGAGTTATTGAATGCAATTTGGTGAGTAAAAAAATAATATAATTAAAATCGCAATAATCACTAATTTGTGGGACGTAAAATGGAAAATTTCCTTTTAAAATTTTATAAAATTCAAGCGAAACTAGTACTTGATAATTGTATTTGTAGTTTAATTTAATTATATGCACGTCCATAAAAATGTTAAGATGCACTGAATATATATGCCTTTAGAGTCATTATACGAAATAAAAAACAAAAAAGGAAAAAAGAAAAGAAAAATAGTGAAAGAATATGTGAAATCTTCATTTGAAAACTTTCGAAATTAAATTTTCTTTCTTCATTAATCCTAATTAGCTCCTCCCCTTAATTCTCTAACATGTTCATAGAAAGATTATGAATCAACGGCTGAGCATTTTTCTAATCCGTTAGCAATAAATTATTCAATTCCATGACATATAAAAAAAAATAATTAAACATATATTTTTTATGTCACTGAAAATACTTAAAATTCAATTTTTGGTCTCATGCATAATTTCAAATATAATCACAAAATGGAAAGTGCTTATCAGTCATACCCACAGTAGCAGAGCTGTACGTCGTGAAACCGGCGGAGACGCTCCGGTTGCCGGTGATCACAGTATACCTCACTCCATCACCCACCAGCGTCACCTTATTCATCGTCCGGTTTATCAATATATTCTCCTCGTAAACCCCCTTCTTCACGTACACAACCACCCGCCCGTCCCCGACCCGATTGTCTACCGCATAGTTTATTGCCTCCTGAATGGACCTGAAATCGCCTGGCCCGTCCTTCGACACGATGACATTCGCCTTCGACGCCGTCGCCAGACCCACATCCTGCAAAAGTTTACGGTCACCTGGCGTCACCCAACCCGGAAACCCATGATTATTCGTGTCGTAATTCGTTGAGGAGTTGCCCGAGAGAGCCCCATTTACCGCGAGGCTATTGCTTATCAGCTCTGAAAGATTACCCGACAAAATCGGGGAGCTGAATTTCCAGAATTTCAGCTCGTCGGAACCTGACCGGCAGATTTCGATGTTGGTCAGGGCTGAGCTGAGCCATGTTTGCGCGTCGGAATCCGTGAAGCTCGAGTTCGTTTTTATGCTGTGCAAAGTGGTGTTTAATTGGAGGATGGTGCTGTCAATGAGATTTTCGCAGTCTCTAAACACGATGTTCTTTCTTTTGCTCTTTCCCGTGGAGCCAAGCTTCTCGACGTGGCTTTTCAACTCCACGGCTCGCTCCATGGCTGCTTGGATCGTCATGGCCCGGAAATCCTCGAGGGTTTTGGGGTCGAATCGCCCAGGGTCTCGACCCATGATGTAGTTGCAGGGCTCCGGGTGCGGGACGGTGCTGCACCACCGACGAATGCGTTTATTCGTAATTTCACCATCTGCCAAAACGAAGAAAACAAAGAAAAAGAAGAAGAAGAAGTAGAATTTGGACATTATAGTAGTTATCATAGTCTTGAAGGGTTTAATGTATTAGCCACGAATATGAATTAGCGTTAAGATTCTTGAACGAATTTGGGCAGGGTTTTTGGGTTTATATAAACACCTGTGGAGTAGTGAAAGAAAGATTTGATAAAAATAAAGTGGTAAGAGTTGAAAATTGGAGAAGTGTGATTACTTTGTCTTGAAAATGAAGAGATGATTGTTTTATGTATGGGATCACGGCCATCGCACTCATCATGGGGGCTGCGGCCGTGTGACGGACACACACGGATTTTGCTGTATCTCGGTCGGGTCAAGAGCCGTTTATTAGAAGCAATATCAACAGGATCGCTCCCGAGGCTGGGCCGCCTACGGCGACCCCCCATGGCCCAACCCTGAGGGGGCCTTCACCCATTGTGCCCTACAAAAAATAATAATTTAAATACATACAGGAACAACTTGTCACGAGAATTAATAATTTAAAAAATTAATTAATTATACAGTAAATACATAATACTTGTAATATAATTAGTTTTATTAACCTAACTTAATCTACTTAAAAATCTTTTTTAAAATGTGATAATCTAAATTATAGTGATCGGTTTTTATGCAATTAGTTTATATTATTAAAATTTTTATATATATAAAAATTATTTTTACAAATGAAGTAATCGTTCACACTTAAATATAGTAAAGTATGATACATATCTTATTGATAAAATTGGTTGAATAAAGACGAAGACGCTGCATTGCTTAAACGATTATTGCGCGATGAATGCCAAAAGTATGAATATATATAAGAAATTAAGTGTGAATGTGAACTGCGGCGCTGGCAGCTAAGAACCCCACCCCCACCCCCACACACAACAGATATGCCTCAGCATCAATATTTTCAGGCCTACGAAACATATGGAAACAGGAGAAAATTACCAAGTGATGGATGCAATTAATTTGTGTGGTATATCTCATTCCGTACATCATCTATGTGCATGCATGGCTTGGCACCCAAGATACATACCAACCTGTTAATGTTATTACACACATATATATATAAATATAGAGAGAGAGAGAGAAAGAGAGAGAGAGAGAGAAATTAATCATGTGTTGTTGAAGTAAGCGGCTCAATGATACACCATGCTTAACTACACTCATAATTAGTTGAACCAGGTTCATGTCTCAAACCAACCATTTAATTTGATGGTTGGGAAATTCTTTTACTCAAAGTTGGTTTCATCCAACCAAATCAATTCTTGAACAAGTGTAGCATACTTACTTATATATGATTATATTTTTTTTCTTTTTTTTTTAAATTATACATCAATCACATTATAAGTATATTGCACTTGTCATATAATTGATTCAATCAAATCTGATTAAATCCAATTTAAATTAGAATTCCTGTTGGTTAGCCACCATCTAACATTGGATTAATATCCAACACGCCCTGAATTCTAATTAAGTTGTAATATTAGAATCTTATAGTTACAAAAAATTTAATAATATGCTATTCAAATATTTAATTAGAATTTGTATTTAATTAGCATTTAGTGTATATATATTATCAGATATTGGTTATATGGTACTCACATATTACTCCCCGACATAAAAGATTAATCGACCTATCGTCTTCTGGTCGAATGTGGTTCTTTTTTCTTTTTCTCACTAAATCAGGCTCGAGGAAAGGGGGAATAATTCTACAAGTGATTCGTTCTTAATAGTTGAACACCAATATGCATTAGTACATCTGATGGTTAATATATTGAGTGATATAATTAATTATTTTTATTAAAATACTTAATGAAAATTAGAAGGGGAAAAAAAACGTTATTTGAGTCGAGTAGTTTTATGTCTGAAGGCGAGTGGAGTTAAAATTTATTACGTATTTTACGAGCACTAACATCCTAAACTAATGACACTTTACGTGAGTGTGATGGAAAATTGGAAATTTGTGTCTGCCGCCTTACTTTTATCCAATTGTGATTTGCTTAAATGTTGTTGGGTTGACTTTACACCTTATTATTTCTCTCTATTTTTGGTGAATAATACCCACTTGCTAATTGAACTATTCGATATTCAATTCATATCGAGTAATACAAGTTTGCTTAAATTTCATTTATTTAACTTAACAATTCAAAACTAAATAAAAAATTTTGTTTGATAGACTTTCAAGTTCGACTCATGTTTGATTTAATTAAAGCTCATTTAAGCTCAATTAAATTAATAAATAAAAATCAAATTCAAATATAATTTTGAGATCTGAATAATAATTTTGCTAGACCGTCGTTAATTTTAGGAATATATTTATAATTTTTAAACAAGAAAAGAAATATTAATTATTATAATAAATATCAGGAGAGTCTCTTGAAATTCACCCTAAAATAAATAATAAATACTTTTTGTATGGTGTATACGTTTGTTTAGCTATTTGTGTGTGTGTATGTGCGTGGTGTGTGTGTGCGTGTGCGAGGTGTGTGTGTGTGTGTGTGTCCGTGTGCACTGTGTGTGTCTAGGTATGTCACGGTAGAACATGTTTTAATTCCATTTTGAACATAGAAGAAGTGACGAATTTCTTTTGTCTTCTGCACCAACGAATTCCATTTGCTTCTTGTTATATTTTCCATTCTGCTTCAATTTCTAAGTTTTCATTTCTATCTACACAACTCTTTTTCTCGTACAGGATGTCACCATAGTTTCGCAATATTTTATGCTCATTACGAGTATTGTGTGTTTTTGTTGTCTATTTATGTCCTTTGTTATATATGTGTGTGCTTGCGTAGATGTGTATTCTCATTTTTTTTACCTGATATGAAATAATATTTATTGAAATGAAAACCAATAACAGGACAGGAGATAGTTCATTGTCCCTCTTCTTTTTTCCTTTCAATATATCTCGTTAGCAAGAGTAGTCTTGGAATAATTTACTTTACTAGAGGGGATATAGTGAGAGAAAATGAGTGGAGGATTGATAAAATCTAATAAATGTCTTGGGTGATTATGATCTGTTAACCAATTCTTGAGAAATTTTGCTGAATGATGCTCCCTTCTTGTTTCGCCTTTTCAATTTTCTTGTCTGTGCATCTTTTATGTGTGTGTGCGCGCGCATGTGCGAGGTATGTGTGTGTGTGTGTGAGTGTGTGTTGGGGGGGGGGGGTTTG